>NC_057794.1:102680715-102980715 GCF_018294505.1 Triticum aestivum | reverse complement strand
GGTACACGTGCATTGCACGCGTCAGATTTTGCAACCAAATTATGAATAAATACCACACTGTAGCATGTAAGCTCTGAGTCATATATGCCTGATGTAGACCTTTGTTTAATTCTTATAGTTCATCTCATTCAAAATCAATTAGTTTTTATAAAAAACCTAGGGCCTCTTTGATTCGTAGGATTTCCAAAACGCGGGAATAGGAAGAACATGGGATTAGAGTGGGATGTCGCCTTGAATCCTATAGGATGGTACGAGTGTTTGATTGTGCATAGAAAAAACGGAGAATTCTTTCAAAGAGGTTTGAGTGGATGGGATGTTTGCTATGAAATCTAGTGCAAATGAATCATATGGAAGAATTCCTATGGTTTACAATCCTACGAATCAAACAACCAAGATAGAAAAAATTCCTAAGGATTAGAATCCTCCAAAATTCCTTCGAGAATCCTTTGAATCAAAGAAGCCCTTAATCTATTTTTGTGATTCATGGAATTGTGTGTTGTAAAGCATAAAGTAAAAAACAAATAATGGCAATTCAACTAGAAAAAAAGTTTGGGCAGTTATGATACAGAAGATTCTAGAACAAAGGAGAACCACTATTGTTTTGAGATTTGTGCACTATGCTTAAGTTCAACCATGGAGTCTGCTAGATTGTACATGTGGCAAAATCCGCGGGGGGGGGGGGCTAGAAGATGGTGCGAGGGGCCGAGTGAAGGGAGACTATGAAGGAGTGCACAACTACGAGATCGATATTTAGAGAGAGGGGGCGAGAACGTGCGCTGTTGCGCGCAGTGGCGGAGCCATGAAAAATGTCCCATGAGCTAGGGGGCCAAGCATTGCTAATCCTTTACGAGGAGGGCCAATTCATCAACTTAAACAATTTTTACCAGCAATTGTCTAACGATCACATTCATATTAGTCTCGATATATAGTGATGTTAGGGGGGCAGGGCCCTTGCTGCCCCCTGTCTTCGCCATTGTGTGCACGTCTGAGAGATGAAGCGGAAGGCATGGATGATGGGAGGGGCGTTGGATATATAATTAATGTGGGTGTATTAGCTATATATGTAATCCTATATAGAGAGGTATAGATTGATCGATGTGGACGTGGGAAAGAGGGTGAGACCTCACTAGATATATAGGCTGATCGGTTTATGTGGAAAACTATGAAAGACCTAGCTATACACACACACATAGAGGAACATTGATCGTTGCGCATGCATGTGAGAGATAAAGAATGCTCGATATGATGGAGAGGGGGATGTGTGTGCGTGTGTGCCTTCATGGGAGACCGACCTGAAGAAAAAGATTGCATGTGTGCGATGGATAATGCCGACTGGTAGTGTGTGTGCATGCATGCACGAGATAAAGTTAGTGGTACAATTATAAAGAGAAGACCAATGTGTGGGTGTAAAAGACTAGGTGAGATCATAATCAATGTAAAGTTGAATTCAAATATTTGAATAAGAGATCATGATGTTTGAAACCCATGCATGCATGAATATAACGGAGATCTACGTGGTGTGGTTTGGAAACAAGCTAGCATGTTGTAATGTATACACATTGAACAAGGTTAGACTGCTTTGAATTTGAGATACCGATGGCAGACATCATTTGGACACATTGCATCCGTGCATGGACACACTATTCTAATTGGAGATGATGGGTGGCTTTCGCATCACATATCTATATCTATACCCCTATATATATTATATATTTTTATATAGTGTGCGGATAACTTTAACTTTGAAAGATGGTCATTGGATGAGGCCAATCCGATGGTGCAGAGCTGGCAAATTTGAGCACTACTGGCCGTTGGATATCATCTAGATTCCACCAGATTTTGCCACTTGTACAATCTAGAAGACTCTATGGTTGAACTTAAGCATAATGCATAAACCTCAAAAACACAAGCACTTCTTCTTTGTTCTAGAATCTTCTGTATCATAATTGCCCAAATGTTTTTCTACATTATTTGTTTTTACTTTATGCCTTACAACGCACAATTCCATAAATCTTAAAATAGATTAGCTTTCTTATAAAAACTAGATGATTTTGAATGAAATGAACTATAAGAATTAAACGAACATCTACATCATGCATATATGACTCAAAGCTTACATGCTATAAAGTGGTATTTATTCATAATTTGGTTGCCAAATCTCATGCGTGCAATGCACGTGTACCTTACTAGTCTAAATGGTGTCTGTGTGTGTGTTGTGCATGTTAAACACATTGTACGTAGTATATCATACTAGTCTAAATTGTCTTTTTTTCTTTTGGGTACACGTTAAGCTTGTTCTTCCGAAAAAATTTCAAGCCGCGCCTTGTTATGCCGAAATTTCAAGCTAGCATCTCTGTATATCGTGCTGCGAAACTCCCGCCTCTTCAACCTGCGCCTTGTTACCCCGAAATATTTAAGATAAATCTTTGTCTCGTTGTGCTCAAACAACTCCCTCCATCTCAACCCGCGCCTTGCTATTCCAAAATTACAATGCGTGCAAAAACTCCCACCTCCTGTGAAATCCCGACACACGAAATGCCCGTGATACCCCTGAACCAAAAGAACCGCCTCAAATCGGTGGGGGTACTTTCATAACTTACCCCACATTTCGGACAAGCGCATCCCTAAGCCATGGCTCCCCCACTCCCATCCCATCCGCCCACCCATTCATACACCGAGGCCGGCAAAACCCGCGAAGCCCCACACCCTCCTCCGTCCGCCACCCAGCCGGAGCCTCTTCCCCGACGACGTCGTCCACAACAACACCTCGACGTCCCTCATCCACCGTACCGGATGAGGATCCGTCGTCAATCTGGTCATCCCGCCGGTTCAGCCACCCCGTCCTCCACATCCAAGGAGCTGCCCCGATGTTCCCCTCATCTTTCGCGCCACCTCCATTCCCACACCGTCGTCTTCACCTGCACCACCGGAAGAGCATTATCATCACCGTTTCCTCGGATGAAGCTGCGGGCTAATCGGTGCCACCAAAGAGGTTGTACACTAATCGCCGCATTTGTCTTCTTGATTCGATCTCACGGTGTTGCCGACGCTTGGTCCCGAGCCGGCACGGCACGGCTCCATCCACGGCGGTGTCGCCGACCACTTCCTCCATGACGTCGCTCCCTCGGTGGCGACGTCCACATTAGTAGGAGCTGCTGCTAATTTAGCTCTCGCTCGTGCTGCTGCTCTGCTCTTGCTCTCGATCCCCTGCCTGGTCTGCTCTTGCTTGCGCTGCTGCTCTCGCTCTTGCTCTTGCTTTCAATGCTGCTCTGATTTAGCTACACTTCAGTCAACTGAATCGACTTTTGGGTCAGTCAATTTTCAGGGGGTGGGGGGGCTCACCGGAGTTACGAAAGAACCAGCCGCAGGGGGGAGGGGGGCTCGCCGGAGAGGTACCCCACTATCTATCTTAGGGTTTAGGGTAGGGGCAGTGGTCGCCGGCAATGGTGGGGTGGTGGCGTGGGGATCGCCGGAGAAAAAGCTCGCACGGGGGGGGGGGGGGGCTACAGGGATGGCCGGGCGGCGGCGGACCGGCGGTGGGGAGTGTTTTCGGGGCGGGCGGGCGGCGCACCGCCGGCCGCTGGCGGGGGGGGGGGGCTGTTTGGCCGGTGCTGGCTGGCGGCTCAGGGGGGTGGAGGTTGAAGATGAACTGCAGGCCCTTGATTTCGTATCCAACGGCTGCAAAATCGATTGACCAAAGATGAAAAAGTCAGTCGACTGACATGTAGCCTCACCTCTAGTGCATTCAGTTTCGACAGCAAAATTCAGTTTCAACAGTTAAGTTCACTTTCGACAGTTAAGTTTAGAGATGAGCGGCCGATGTATATATCTAGCACTTTGTGGTTATGTATTTTACGTCATCTATTGGAGATGCTATTAGAATTCCACTCAGGTTAACATTGTCTCTCTTGTCCTGCTTCAGCCTCGGCGTCATACAACTCACCGGAGCTGCTCCAACGACGAAACCATCCATCATGTGGGAGCAGTACCTCGGGCTCCATCTCCAGACGCCTAAGATCTTCTTCCCCTCCTCCGACAGCCAAGTCAGTCGGAGCATCCTCACCGGCCAACCCAATCACACTGAGATCGACATGGCTTCGCCAAAGAGGTTGTACACTTCTTGTGGTTTGACTTAATCTCACCATGCTTCTTTGCATCCTGTGATCTTCCAATTCTTGTGAACCAAACACCCAGATTGGCAGAAATCATGTGTTTTTAAATTCTCTGTTTTGTACGTGCATTCCTATCCTATTCCTGTCTATATCCTATCCCTGCATTGTTAGAATCCTCAAATTCAAACAAGCCCTTACACAATTACTTCGGTTAGAGATATGTGTCAAAGAAAACCTTATGTGGTTTGTCCTGCTCCTGTGGTGCTGTGTTCCACCCCAGCTCAGCTGCTCCAACGACGGAAGGGTTCACCACAGCAGGGATCCGCTCTCCAGACTGTCTTTCGCCGCCTCAGATCTTCTTCCCCGCCGCCGGCAGCCACGACAACTGCATTACCATCATCAACTGAGCAGATGACCTTGAGGACTACACGGGTCCGCAAGAGAGGTCGCACTCTTCTGTGTCTGCTTACGTTATACATTGCTTAATATGATGACATGCTACTTTATCATCGTGTTCACCTATTAGACTCTGACTCAGGTCCAAACTTATGCTGAAACTTGAGTTTTTAAATGGTTGTGGGGTACATATTGGGGAAGTAATCAGTACTATTTGTCTAATATCTGGTTAATCTCGGGTGTCTACTATGAGTTTCATGTTGGGTGCAAACAAACATTAAAGGAGCCATTATCTGTATTTTTTAACTAAAGCTATTATTTGCTTGTTATCATTTGTTTTGGGTCTATCCACATTTTGCTACCATCACTCTGGATTTGTGCATGCACTCCATACATAATCTCACTATGTTTTATTCCTATGCATGTCAGTTATTGTACACAATGGAACTGAACATGTAGAGCAAAAGAGACGAGCCTTGCGTGGCAATAAAATTTCATGCAGACGTCGCTCCATGGTGGGCGCAAAGGCAGCCCCCCTCCACCCATTTCAGATCGTAATCAAGAGGAAGATAACTGTTCTGAGGGGGATTCAGAAGCAGAAGACCACTCCTATTTACCCCATGAGGTCTTCACTCTAACTTGGCAGGCTGATATTGGTAAAATCATGCATATGGTGCCTTGCATTGCTTACTGTATACATCAAAGATGTCATCTGGTTAGTTTAGACATGCTTTGTGTCAATGCCATCTATTTAGTTTCTTTATCGTATATGTGAATCATGCAATGCCATCTTGTTTAGCCAGGCATCATATATGTGAATTTTTCAATGCCACCCTGGTTAGCCAGTCATCTTATATGTGAATTATATCATGACATCATTTTTTTTATTACGTGTTAAATTTGTCAACAGTTTTAGTACATTCAATTACTCTTTCTATGCATCAGCCATTCGGCACGGTCATGGAAAAATCTGGAGTGGAAACAAGGTCTTCAGAGCAGACAATGCTATCTGACGAAGCACATGTCTTGCTGGTTACAGATAGCTCCTCATAGGAGGATTCAAAGACAGATGACCAGTCCTATCCCCCCCCCCCGAGGTGCATGCTCTAACTTGGCAGGGTTATGTTGCTCATATCGTGCGTATGGTATCTTGCATTGCTATGTTATTTGCTTAGTTTAGACATGCTTTGTGTGAATGCCACCTGTTTAGTGTCTAATTACCATATATGTGAATTATGCAATGCCATCTTGTTGCAAGACATTATATATGTGAATTATGCAATGCTATCTTGTTGCAAGGCATTATATATGTGAATTATGCAATGACATGCTGTTTAGCCAAGTGTCATATATGTGAATTATATCATGTCGTCCTTTTTTGTATTTCTCATTGATTTTGTCGACAATGTTTGTATATTCAACTGCTCTTCCTGTGCATCAGCCATTTGAATTGGTGATGGAGAAATCTTGAGTGAAAACAAGGTCTTCAGAGCAGACAATGCTACCTGGTGAAGCAGATATCTTGTTGGTTACACATAGCTCTTCAGAGGAGGATTCAGAGGCAGATGACCAGTCCTATTATCCCCCTGAGGTGTATGCTCAAACTTGGCAGGGTTATATTGCTCATATCATGCATATGTTGTATTGCAATGCTTAGTTTTTACATCATATACACGATATTGAATGCCATCTCCTTAGTTGACACATCATATATGCGATTGCGCTCTACTCACTTCCTTAGTATATAAATCATATATGTCACACCCTAGCTAGTTCAAGCATTAGAGTGTGCATCATGTTTAAATTCCTTTTAAATTTGAAATGGGGATGACAGAACCCCCAGCACCCCCCTTGGAACAACTAGGGTTTACTAAAAACTTTACCAATGAACCTGAAATGCCCTTCTAAAAAGCCCACCCTTTTTGTTTTGGGTTAAAACCTTTGACAAAAATGGTGCACATTTTTCTAGGACATCAAAGGTCATTGGATTAATCCTTATGGTATTTGCATTTGGGCATTTAAATGCTACAAAATATTTTAAATGCTCAAATAATCATAAACAAAAATGTTTGTTGTTGGATATATTCTAAGCAGTGGCCATGATTAATTTTAAGATTTATGGTAATGCCCTGATATTTTTAATAAAGCCCAATAGTTGCAGAAAAATAGGAAAAGGAAACAAATCAGAAAAAAGAGAGAGAGAAGCTTACCCGGCGCGTCCCAGCTATCTCATCCGCCGGCCCACCTGGCGGCCCAGCACTGTGCTGGCCCACGCCAGCCAGCTACTTCTTCCCCGCCAGGCAGGCAGGGAGGTGACACCGGCGTGCCCGAGCTCGCCACGGCATCACCTGCTTGCCGCCCGCGCCCCTGGACGCCTAGATGCCTCCACGTCGCACCCCGCAGCCCCTGGACACGCCATTCCCCCTGTCTCTCTCCCTTCGACGTTCCCCACCATGGCCGACGCTCCTGTCGCCGCACCGTCGTCGTAGCCGTGCCCTCCGTCGTCCTCGTGCCGCGTCATCGTGTCCACGAGCTCCGCCGTCATCAATTACACCGAGTGGGTCGAGCCCCGAGCGCTCGCTCGCCCCGGAGACACTGCACCGAGCTCGTCCTCAACTCCGGCCACCGGAGATCCCCTTCGCCGCCCCCGCCGCATCAGCTCATCCCCGACCTCTCCGACTGCCTCGACGAGACCCCCGTGAGCTCAGCCACCTCCCCACCCTCTCCGTTCTCTCTCTCGAGCCCCGTAGAGACTGCATGTAGATCACCCGCACGCACTGCCGCAGAGCTCGTCGCCGACGAGACTCCGGCCACCCAATGGCCATGCCACCCTATCCACTAGTCCTACCGCACCTCCAGGAGCTCAACGCACCACTCCTCGCGCCTCCCCGTGCCCCCCTAGCGACTAGTTCATCTTCACCCGAGCTCCGGTCGCCGCCAAACTCGTCGCCGGCGACGTTTCCGGCCACCCCAGCTCCACCCACTGGCACCACTCGACGCGGCTTCCTCCCTGCATCACGTAGATAGTCTCCGCCGCCCTTTTGGTTGCCGGAGTGCAAATCCCGCATTGCTCCGCCGTGTCTGGCCTCGCCGGTGGCTAGACGCCGGCGAGTTGACCCTGTTTGACCCCCGTGTGGGCCCAGGTTGACTCCCCTCTTGAGTCTATGACAGGTGGGGTCGGCCTGCTAATTAGTTTAGGATTAGTTTTAACTAAATTTAATTAGTTCAGTCATTGACATGTGGGCCCAGGCCCCACTAACAGTTAATTAGAGTTAATTTAACTCTGTTAATTAGCTGAGTCACTGACAGACAGGGCCCACCAGTCAGGTTTGACCTGGCCGACCCAGTTGACCTGCCGACGTCACACCTATGTCATGCTGACGCATTAATTCAATTACTGGATTTATTCTTTAATACAAAATTCCAGAAAATAGTCAAAACTTCTAAAAATCATAGAAAATCAACCATAGCTCCAAATGCAAAGATTTATATATGAAAAATGATCAGAAAAATTCAATCTATCCATCTGTAATGGTTTCATGCATGACAAAACAAGTCAACCTTGATGTTTAAGCAGAATAAGGTAATGCACTAATAAGGCCATGTTTAATGAGCTAACATTTGAATCTTTGATTCAAATGAGTTCAACCCCTTCTGTTTTAGCTTGCATTAGGCCAAGACACTTTCATCTTGCCATGTCATAGCATGCATCATATTGTTGCATATTGCCATGTGTTGATTATGTTCGGTGTGTCTTTCGTGGTAGGTTCTGCCTCCGAGGATAACCCCGAGTATCCGTCTGAAGGGCAGTACCCTACTACCACTACAACAGGCAAGCAACCCATTGATCATTCTGATACAAACCCATGTTCTCGCTTCTGATCTTGTTTACTGCATTAAGAAAATGCGATTCAAACTGTTGTGTGCTAGGGTAGTTGAACCCTTATCCTCTGCATGACCTGTCATTGCCACAGTAACTAGATGAAACCCACTAGCATGTGTAGGAGTTGATTGAGCCATGTATGTGATTCCTACCTTGCTATGCCTGCTATGCTTAGAGTTGTGTCAGGTCTGGTTCATCTGGGTGATGGGCTAGAGTGAAATATTTATGTCGGTAATGAGAGGGATGTGTTGAACATGTTTTGGTAAAGGTATCGATGAAAGGCCATGTAGGAGTACATGGTGGGTTGTTTCATTGAGGCCGTCCATAAGAACTGAGATCTGTATGCGTGATTTAAGATTCAACTACTACCACACATTGGGCCCTGAAATATGACCCCGCTCGACTTACTGACTCCTCTCGCCCTCTGTCCAGGAGTTGCAACTAGTTTCTGGTGTTTGTAGGTTATGTGTTGGCGGCCGTGTGTAGCGCTGACCCTAGGGGTGGGCTATGATGCGGTAGATACACTATGGTCGGGTATGCCGGGCGCCCGTTTGGTGTCTCGGGACCCCGGCCGGATTTCCTTGCGGATGGAACCTGAATAGGCGATAAACCTGGACTAGAGACTTGTGAGGTTAGTCAGGTCGTGGTCTACACCCACGTGGGTTTTCGCTTGAAGTCTGCCGAGCACATGTCGTGTGCAGACGCTAAGTGGTGGAAACATGTGTGATGAAGTACACCCCTGCAGGGTATAAAACTATTCGAATAGTCGCGTCCGCGGTAAAGGACTACTTGGTTGCCTATACAGTTCATAGACAAGTTAATGAATACTACTAAAAGACTCAAGATAAGTGTGAGTACCGAGGATGGCCCTCTCGTAGGATGACGAGAGAGGATACCCGGTGGAGTATTTAGTGGACTCGTGTGCGAAAACTATTTTACTAGTGGAGTTCCCTAGGATAGCTTAGCCAAGAGTCAAAGCTGGCTTGCTGCAATAACCCCACCACCTTCTTGAGAATGAGCATGTATAGTAGGTTTTGTTGTAAGACTTGCTGAGTACCTTTGTACTCATGTTTGCTTAATTACTGTTTTCAGACGATAACACCGGCCCCTCTGGTGGGTTCTACGTAGACCTTGACGTCGACGAGTGACTAGCCACCCAGGTGGTGATCCTGGCCATGGAGGGCCCTATGTAGATAGACAGGCTTCGGAAGCCTTCTTGCTTTCTAATGTCTGTACTCAGACCATTTACTTTCGCTTGTGCTTGTATGATCGTATGACTTGAGTGTCGGGTCATGTGACCCCTATCTGTATGAACAGGTTATGTATGGCTCTCTAGAGCCTTTAAATAAAGTACTTGAGTTGTAGAGTTTTGTTGTGATGCCATGTTGTATGTACTCATATCGGGCATATTGTGTGTATGATTGAAATGCTTGGTATGAGTGGGATCCGACAATCTAGTTGTTTATCCTTGGCAGCCTTTCTTATGGGGAAATGTAGTCTAGTGTTCCTCGAGCCATAGTAGTCCGCTACGGCCCGGTTCACTGGAGTCCTGCTAGCCCAGCACTACTGTTCAGGACACTTGACTGGCTGGCATGTGTTTCACTTCGTTCCTATGTCTGTCCCTTCGGGGAAATGTCACGCGGTGACATCCGGAGTCCTGCCTAGCCTGCTACAGCCCGGGTTCCCCGGAGTCCTGTTAGCCCAGTGCTATAGCCCGGACTCACTCGCTGATGACCGACATGCTCGGTGTGATTCATGTATGCCTGTCTCCATAGGTTTGTGCCGCTTTGGGTTCACGACTAGCCATGTCGGCCCGGGTTCTCTGTCATATGGATGCTGGCGACACTATCATATACGTGAGCCAAAAGGTGCAAACGGTCCCGGGCCATGGTAAGGCGACACCCGTGGGATACCGTGCGTGAGGCCGCAAAGTGATATGAGGTGTTACCGGCTAGATCGATGTGGCTTGGAATCGGGGTCCTGACAGTGTTGACATCAGAGCCGGACTGCCTGTAGGTTCGTTGAGCCAAACTGGTCGATGTCGAGTCTAGAAATGCTTTAGTTATATGTAGGGGAATTGATTGTGGGAGGGAACGTAAGGCTCTTTTACTCCTTTACCTTATGCCCTCTGATCTGAGTCATTCTCTTCTCATTCAACGTGGGTTAAGGACTAGGCTCTCTTCTTCTATTAGGTTCACGTGTTACTAATCCATAGTAGCTTATAGGATTGTTGTTACAAGCCTCAGTATAGTTTCTACTACTTTTAGTATGTTGCCAGTTGAATCAGAACCTTGATATGATGTTGTTGAGTGGTATTGCAAACTGTTGTGGATGTCTCAAATCTTTTTCTGAGCATTTACAGCTGTTATGCTGTCCAATTTTCCCTAGAAATTCTAATGTCTTTGCATTGTGGTTGTGCTTTCAGAATGGCCAACCGTGCTCAAAACCAAGTGGTTCGCCTGACCCGGTGCCTCGACGTGCCCGGTCATACTGCTATGTTAGTCCGGGTAATGATCGAGACGGGTTACCGTTGGTATCCCGAATACACCGTCGAAGAGCAATTCCGAGACTTTAATCAAAGCCAATATTTCTGCACCGTCAGGATATTTCCTTCTTATCCTGGATCTACAGAGCCCCTTCACTGTTCCTATGGACTCGGGGTTACTGTTGAGATGGCTGTGCAGGATGCTGCCTATTCCATGATGACCATCATGCGAGTCCGGACTGGCCTGCTTCGGAACACCGACTTCCGTTACATGCCAGCTTCACTTCCGGGAGCGCAAGGGTATCTTCAGGCTATCTATGCTGACTCCACTCAGGAGGACTCATTAACTCGTACCACTGCCGAGATGCTCGAAGATAAGGACCGAGAGAATCGGGCCTTGAGGCTGGAGCTTTTCAATACCCGTGCTGATCATTGGGCCACATTGACTCGGTTTGCACCTGCGGTGCAAGCTGGATGTATGGATACAAGGGATCTGTATCCTGTGAGATCTGCTCTGCCAGACATGGTGGATTAGCGTGATGTGGGAGGAATCACCCCACCCCGTGGTCCCCGCAGGCCACCGTTTGTTGGTCCAAGACCTCATCCTAGCCCCTTTGGTCCACAAGCTCCTCAGGACTGTCTGTTCCCGGATGATCACGTTGAACTTCCAGGCTATGGAGGTGACTTCTATGAGGACTACTACGGAGCTGTCTGAGTTAGTAGTAGTATCACTAGTATTGTAATAGTTGTATCTCCACTGTCCTGCGTGACTTGTGGAATATGACTTTGTGTGTAATCAATTCCGAAGGTGTAGACAAATAATGTATAGGAGCTTGGAATGCCTCCGATGAGATGTAACGTCTTTCATCATAGTTTTACTGTAGCCTGGGCTTGTACTAAACTATGTATGATGTGTATGACCGTTGGTATATATATGGCAGTTTTATATTACCATGACATACGGATGAACATCTCTGCATTCCGTGTTATCCATTACATTCTGCACTTCCTTGCTAAGTTTGAGCCATCCTTATCTAAACCGTTGTCTTGTTTTCTCCTAGGATGGTCAACACCCGCAGCAACCCTGCTGCCCCGGAGCAGGGGGAAGCCAGTGCAGCTAGGGGTGAAAATCTGCCTCACCCGCCTTCCCTGGGCGAAGTGATGCTGGAGGCGGAAAGAAACAAGCGTGAGACTAACCGCCTACTGGAGCGGATTGAGCAGAACACTGCACGCCATCAGCGAAATGACTTGGTGTCAATCAATGACTTTATCAAGCTGTACCCACCAAAGTTTAACCATTCCGTCGAGCCCCTCGACGCGGATGACTGGCTTCGCAGCATCACCCACAAGCTACATTCTGCCAACGTAGCCGAAGCTGATAAAGTTACCTACGTTGCCTACCATCTCGAAGGCCCTGCTAGCCTCTGGTGGGAAAATTTTGAAGCTATGCGCCCGGTCGGCCAAATCACTACTTGGGCTGAATTCAGTGAGGCTTTCCGTGAGCATCACATTCCGGAAGGTCTCATAGATCGCAAGAGGGAGGAGTTCTGCAATTTCACCCAAGGAAGACTGACTGTGGATGCATATAGCCGTGAATTTGGGAATCTGGCACGTTATGCCCCTGAAGAGGTATCTACTGACGCTAAGAAGCAGGCAAGGTTCCGCAAGGGGACTTAGCCCTGAGCTTCGTCGCGATCTTCGTCTGCACGAGTGCACATCCTTTCAGAAGTTGGTCAATAAAGCCATCAGCGCTGAGACAGGCCAGACTGATTATGACGCTTCACGCAAGCACCCCCGTGATTTTGGCTCTTCATCCGGCTCTGGAGCTCAGAAGCGCCGGGTGTGGATCCCAAGCACGGCACTGCCACCCAGGTTCATCCCGAGGCCATCCTTTGAGGTGCCTCGTCCCAACCAGCAGTTTGCACCGCCCAAGCCCTATGGTGGCCCCGCTGTTAATGCTGCTCCACGCCCCAATGTGGTGACATGCTTCAAGTGTGGAGAGCCGGGTCACTATAGTCGAGAGTGTCCCTAGAACAACCCCAATCAGTCTGGAAAGTCCGTTAGCCATGGTAAGCCAGCGGGAAAGACATTCTACGCCAAGCCGGTCACCACTGCACATGGCCATGTCAACTATGTTTCAGCCGAGGAGGCTCATGACGATCCTAACGTCGTCCTTGGTACGCTCCTTGTCAATTGCCATCCGGCATCTGTTCTTTTCGATACTGGAGTATCTCATTCATTCATATCCGAGAACTATGCTCGATTGCATAACACGACATTCTATGACATGCCCTCTACCATGGAAATTCAAACCCCTGGCTCTAGATGGCAAACTTCTAGAGTAAGCCATGGGAACGAAATTCTTGTCGATAGACTTGTCTTCCTTGCATCCTTAATAGCTCTCAAGTCCTCGGACATAAACATCATTTTGGGTATGGACTGGATGTCAGCTCATTATGCTAAGATTGATTTTGCCACTAGAACCGTTCAACTTACCCACCCATCGGGCAAGACAGTCAATGTCTTAACTCGAGTGGCCAAGCGCCAACTTTACTCCCTAAATGCCAACCCCCTTCCAGACCTTGAGGATGTTCCGGTAGTCCGAGACTTTTCAGATGTCTTTCCAGAAGAACTGCCAGGTGTTCCACCTGACAGGGATGTCGAGTTTGTGATAGACCTTGTTCCAGGAACCGTTCCAATTTCTAGAAGACCCTACAAGATGGCACCCTTAGAACTAGCCGAGCTTAAGAACCAACTCGATGAGTCCATGAAAAAGGGTTTCATCCGTCCTAGTTCCTCTCCTTGGGCTTGCCCCGTCCTCTTCGTCAAGAAGAAGGATGGAACGGATCGAATGGTTGTAGATTACCGACCTATCAATTTGGTCACTATCAAGAACAAGTATCCGCTTCCCAGGATCAACGATCTATATGATCAGCTCGCTGGATCCTCAGTCTTTTCCAAGATGGATTTGAGGTTGGGCTACCATCAAATCAAAATTAGAAACGGAGACATTCCCAAAACGACCTTTGTTACCCGTTATGGCCAATACGAGTACACCGTTATGTCCTTCGGTTTAACCAATGCCCCAGCCACCTTCTCCCGGTTAATGAACTCGGTCTTCATGGAGTATTTGGATAAATTCGTCGTAGTTTATCTCGATGACATACTCATCTACTCCAAGAATGAAGAGGAGCATGCCGAACATCTAAGGCTGGTATAGATGAAACTTCGAGAGCATCGCCTTTATGCCAAATTCTCCAAGTGTGAATTTTGGTTGCCAGAAGTGACATATCTAGGCCATGTAATCTCTGGTAAGGGTATTGCTGTCAATCCCGAGCGAGTTCAAGCCGTCCTTGATTGGACTCCACCTGAGACGGTCAAGCATGTTCGGAGCTTCCTTGGCTTAGCGAGCTATTACCGCCGCTTCGTCGAGAATTTCTCCAAGGTTGCTAAACCTCTAACTGAACTCCTCAAGAAAGATAAAAAGTTCGAGTGGACCCCACAGTGCGAGTTCAGCTTTCAGGAACTGAAAAGATGCCTAACATCTGCTCCTGTACTGGTACCACCAGATTTCTCCAAGGACTTTATTATCTATTGCGACGCCTCGCGACAAGGACTAGGTTGCATACTCATGCAAGATCGTCAGGTAATTGCCTATGCTTCACGGCAATTACACCCACATGAGGAAAACTATCCCACACATGATCTAGAGCTTGCAGCTGTAGTCCATGCACTCAAAACTTGGCGACATTACCTCCTCGGTAATCGTTGCGAGATCTTCACCGATCACCAAAGTTTGAAATATATCTTCACCCAACCGGATTTGAATCCCAGGCAAAGACGTTGGGTCGAGTTGATCTCGGATTACGACTTAGGCTTACACCCCGGGCAAAGCCAATGTCATGGCTGATGCACTAAGTCGTAAGTCCTATTGTAACAACCTGATGTTACAACAAAGTCAACCACTTCTCCATGAGGAATTTCGTAAGCTTAATCTTCACATTGTTCCTCGAGGTTTTCTATCCACCCTGGTGGCGAAACCTACCCTTATGGATCAAATCATAGCTGCCCAGAAGCGTGATAAGGGCATATCCTGGATTAAGGAAAACATTGCTAGCGGAGTTGCTAAATGTTTTTCCATGGATAAGCGGGGTGATGTCTTCTTCGAGAACCGTTTGGTGGTTCCCAAGAAACAACATCTACGCCAGTTGATCCTTAAGGAAGTTCATGAATTCCCTCTCACCATTCATCCTGGTAGTACTAAAATGTATCAAGACCTACGCCAGAGGTTTTGGTGGACTAGGATGAAAAGAGAAATCACTCAATACATTGCTAATTGTGACGTTTGTCGTCGTGTTAAAGCAGAGCATCAACGGCCTGCTGGCACCCTTCAACCTTTGGCTATTCCTGAGTGGAAATGGGATAAAATCAGTATGGATTTCATCACTGGGTTTCCCAGGACCAAGAGAGGGAATAATGCCATATTCATCGTGATCGACCGTCTTTCCAAAGTAGCCCACTTTCTACCTGTTCGTGAGAGTATCACCGCTAGCCAGCTAGCCAATTTATACATCTCCTGAATAGTGTCTCTTCATGGTGTTCCATTGGAAATTAACTCAGACCGTGGGAGTCTCTTCACCTCTCGATTTTAGGAAAGTTTCCAAAATGCTATGGGAACTCGTCTCTCTTTTAGCACCGCCTTCCACCCTCAATCAAGTGGTCAAGTAGAACGAGTCAATCAAATTCTGGAAGATATGCTCCGAGCCTCTGTCATCTCGTTCGGAATGGGTTGGGAGAAATGCCTTCCATTCGCGGAGTTTGCTTACAACAATAGTTATCAAGCTAGCTTGGGCAAGGCTCCTTTCGAAGTTCTCTATGGACAAAAATGTCGAATGCCTCTTAACTGGTCAGAAACTGGGGAAAGACAACTCTTTGGCCCAGATATGATTCAGGAAGCAGAAGAACAGGTTCGCGTTATTCGTGAGAAATTGAAAACAACCCAATCTCATCAAAAGAGTCAATATGATCGTAGACATAAACTCATGACTTATGAAGTCGGCGAGAAGGCTTACCTTCGGGTCACTCCGTTAAAGGGAACCCATCGTTTCGGTATCAAAGGCAAATTGGCTCCTCGTTACATCGGACCCTTTTGCATTCTTGCCAAACGAGGAGAAGTTGCCTACCAATTGGAACTACCTTCGCATCTTTCCAGAGTTCACGATGTCTTCCATGTTTCTCAACTCAGGCGTTGCTTCGCAGATCCTATCCGTGGAGTGGACCACGAAACGCTTGATCTACAAGATAACCTCTCATATCGGGAATATCCCGTTCGTATCCTTGATCAAGCCGAGCGTACCACTCGACGTCATAATATCAAGTTTCTCAAGGTTCAATAGTCACACCATTCCGAGAAAGAAGCCACTTGGGAAAGGGAGGATCGTCTTCGACTCGAGTACCCCACCTTCTTTCCGGAGGATCCTAAATCTTGGGACGAGATTCTTTTGAGTGGGGGTGAGTTGTCACACCCTAGCTAGTTCAAGCATTAGAGTGTGCATCATGTTTAAATTCCTTTTAAATTTGAAATGGGGATGACAGAACCCCCAGCACCCCCCCTGGAACAACTAGGGTTTACTAAAAACTTTACCAATGAACCTTTGACAAAAATGGTGCACATATTTCTAGGACATCAAAGGTCATTGGATTAATCCTTATGGTATTTGCATTTGGGCATTTAAATGCTACAAAATATTTTAAATGCTCAAATAATCATAAACAAAAATGTTTGTTGTTGGATATATTCTAAGCAGTGGCCATGATTAATTTTAAGATTTATGGTAATGCCCTGATATTTTTAATAAAGCCCAATAGTTGCAGAAAAATAGGAAAAGGAAACAAATCAGAAAAAAGAGAGAGAGAAGCTTACCCGGCGCGGCCCAGCTATCTCATCCGCCGGCCCACCTGGCGGCCCAGCACTGTGCTGGCCCACGCCAGCCAGCTCCTTCTTCCCCGCCAGGCAGGCAGGGAGGTGACACCGGCGTGCCCGACCTCGCCACGGCATCACCTGCTTGCCGCCCGCGCCCCTGGACGCCTAGATGCCTCCACGTCGCACCCCGCAGCCCCTGGACACGCCATTCCCCCTGTCTCTCTCCCTTCGACGTTCCCCACCATGGCCGACGCTCCTGTCGCCGCACCGTCGTCGTAGCCGTGCCCTCCGTCGTCCTCGTGCCGCGTCATCGTGTCCACGAGCTCCGCCGTCGTCGATTACACCGAGTGGGTCGAGCCCCGAGCGCTCGCTCGCCCCGGAGACGCTGCACCGAGCTCGTCCTCAACTCTGGCCACCGGAGATCCCCTTCGCCGCCCCCGCCGCATCAACTCATCCCGACCTCTCCGACTGCCTCGACGAGACCCCCGTGAGCTCAGCCACCTCCCCACCCTCTCCGTTCTCTCTCTTGAGCCCCGTAGCGACTGCATGTAGATTACCCGCACGCACCACCGCGGAGCTCGTCACCGACAAGACTCCGGCCACCCAATGGCCATGCCACCCTGTCCACTAGTCCTACCGCACCTCCAGGAGCTCAACGCACCACTCCTCGTGCCTCCCCGTGTCCCCTAGCGACTAGTTCATCTTCACCCGAGCTCCGGTCGCCACCAAACTCGCCGCCGACGACGTTTTCGGCCACCCCAGCTCCACCCACTGCCACCACTTGACGCGGCTTCCTCCCTGCATCACGTAGATAGTCTCCGCCGCCCTTTTGGTCGCCGGAGTGCAAATCCCGCGTTGCTCCGCCGCATCTGGCCTCGCCGGCGGCTAGACGCCGGCGAGTTGACCCTGTTTGACCCTCGTGTGGGCCCAGGTTGACTCCGCTCCTGAGTCTATGACAGGTGGGGTCGGCCTGCTAATTAGTTTAGGATTAGTTTTAACTAAATTTAATTAGTTCAGTCACTGACATGTGGGCCCAGGCCCCACTAACAGTTAATTAGAGTTAATTTAACTCTGTTAATTAGCTGAGTCACTAACAGACAGGGCCCACCAGTCAGGTTTGACATGGCCGACCCAGTTGACCCGCTGACGTCACACCTATGTCATGGTGACGCATTAATTCAATTACTGGATTTATTCTTTAATACGAAATTCCAGAAAATAGTCAAAACTTCTAAAAATCATAGAAAATCAACCATAGCTCCAAATGCAAAGATTTATATATGAAAAATGATCAGAAAAATTCAATCTATCCATCTATAATGGTTTCATGCCTGACAAAACAAGTTAACCTTGTTGTTTAAGCAGAATAAGGTAATGCACTAATAAGGCCATGTTTAATGAGCTAACATTTGAATCTTTGATTCAAATGAGTTCAACCCCTTCTGTTTTAGCTTGCATTAGGCCAAGACACTTTCATCTTGCCATGTCATAGCATGCATCATATTGTTGCATATTGCCATGTGTTGATTATGTTCGGTGTGTCTTTCGTGGTAGGTTCTGCCTCCGAGGATAACCCCGAGTATCCGTCTGAAGGGCAGTACCCTACTACCACTACAACAGGCAAGCAACCCATTGATCATTCCGATACAAACCCATGTTCTCGCTTCTGATCTTGTTTACTGCATTAAGAAAACGCGATTCAAACTGCTGTGTGCTATGGTAGTTGAACCCTTATCCTCTGCATGACCTGTCATTGCCACAGTAACTAGATGAAACCCACTAGCATGTGTAGGAGTTGATTGAGCCATGTATGTGATTCCTACCTTGCTATGCCTGCTATGCTTAGAGTTGTGTCAGGTCTGGTTCATCTGGGTGATGGGCTAGAGTGAAATATTTATGTCGGTAATGAGAGGGATGTGTTGAACATGTTTTCGTAAAGGTATCGATGAAAGGCCATGTAGGAGTACATGGTGGGTTGTTTCATTGAGGCCGTCCATAAGAACTGAGATCTGTATGCGTGATTTAAGATTCAACTACTACCACACATTGGGCCCTGAAATATGACCCCGCTCGACTTACTGACCCCTCTCGCCCTCTGTCCAGGAGTTGCAACTAGTTTCTGGTGTTTGTAGGTTATGTGTTGGCGGCCGTGTGTAGCGCTGACCCTAGGGGTGGGCTATGATGCGGTAGATACACTATGGTCGGGTATGCTGGGCGCCCGTTTGGTGTCTCGGGACCCTGTACACATCGTTTGGGGCCGTTGAGGACACCCTGGCCGGATTTCCTTGCGGATGGAACCTGAATAGGCGATAAACCTGGACTAGAGACTTGTGAGGTTAGTCAGGTCGTGGTCTACACCCACGTCAGTTTTCGCTTGAAGTCTGCCGAGCACATGTCGTGTGCAGACACTAAGTGGTGGAAACATGTGTGATGAAGTACACCCCTACAGGGTATAAAACTATTTGAATAGCCGCGTCCGCGGTAAAGGACTACTTGGTTGCCTATACAGTTCATAGACAAGTTAATGGATACTACTAAAAGACTCAAGATAAGTGTGAGTACCGAGGATGGCCCTCTCGTAGGATGACGAGAGAGGATCCCCGGTGGAGTATTGTGTTGGTGAGTAGTGGACTCGTGTGCAAAAACTATTTTACTAGTGGAGTTCCGTAGGATAGCTTGGCCAAGAGTCAAAGCTGGCTTGCTGCAATAACCCCACCACCTTCTTGAGAATGAGCATGTATAGTAGGTTCTGTTGTAAGACTTGCTGAGTACCTTTGTACTCATGTTTGCTTAATTACTATTTTCAGACGACAACACCACCCCCTCCGATGGGTTCTACGTAGACCTTGACATCAACGAGTGACTAGCCACCCAGGTGGTGATCCTGGCCATGGAGGGCCCTATGTAGATAGACAGGCTTCGGAAGCCTTCTTGCTTTCTAGTGTCTGTACTCAGACCATTTACTTTCGCTTGTGCTTGTATGATTGTATGACTTGAGTGTCGGGTCATCTGACCCCTATCTGTATGAACATGTTATGTATGGCTCTCTGGAGCCTTTAAATAAAGTACTTGAGTTGTAGAGTTTTGTTGTGATGCCATGTTGTATGTACTCATATCGGGCATATTGTGCGTATGATTGAAATGCTTGGTATGAGTGGGATCCGACAATCTAGTTCTTTATCCTTGGAAGCCTTTCTTATGGGGAAATGTAGTCTAGTGTTCCTCGAGCCATAGTAGTCCGCTACAGCCCGGTTCACCGGATTCCTGCTAGCCCAGCACTACTGTTCAGGACACTTGACTGGCCGGCATGTGTTTCACTTCATTCCTATGTCTGTCCCTTCGGGGAAATGTCACGCGGTGACATCCGGAGTCCTGCCTAGCCTACTACAGCCCGGGTTCCTCGGAGTCCTGTTAGCCCAGTGCTACAGCCCGGACTCACTCGTTGATGACCGACATGCTCGATGTGATTCATGTATGCCTGTCTCCATAGGTCTATGCCGCTTTGGGTTCACGACTAGCCATGTCGGTCCGGGTTCTCTATCATATGGATGCTAGTGATACTATCATATACGTGAGCCAAAAGGCGCAAACGGTCTCGGGCCATGGTAAGGCGACACCCGTGGGATACCGTGCATGAGGCCGCAAAGTGATATGAGGTGTTGCTGGCTAGATCGATGTGGCTTGGAATCGGGGTCCTGACAATATATTTGAATTATATCATGCCATGATGTTTACATATACATCATGTATCTGAATTATGGCATGCCAACCCATTTTCTAAAGACATAATATAGTTATATCATCTCATCCTGTTCACACTTCACATAGTCATCATATTTTGAATTATGTCATTCTATCCGTGAATTATATCATGCCATCATGTTTCCATCGACGGCATGTTTGTGATTTATGGTATGCCAACCACTTTAATAGACACACCGTATAGTTATATCATGTCATCTTGTTTACACAGTCATCATATTTTGAAGTATTTCATTCTATCCTGTTTAGTTAGCCATCATACATGTGAAATTGTGTCATGCTATCCTGTTAAATTAGCCATCATATATGTGAAATTATGTCCTGCTGTTCTGTTTGGTTAGACAACATAAATGTGAATTATTTCATGCCCTGTTTTCTTCCCTACTATCCATTGCACCTGTCTATCTTACAATGTCTGTACATTCAATTACTTTTCTTGTTTATCAGCCATTTCAATTGGAGGGGGTGATGGCAGTATCTGTGGGAGTAAAAACACGGTCTTCAGAAAAGATTGTGCTACATGTCGATGGAGATAGAACCACGGTTGTACTTGCCCAAGAACCAGCCCCACCACACATAACCCAGACTCACGCAGATTGTACCCCTACCCAGTTGGACAGAGAACCAGCTACACCCCTTGTAACCCCAACCCCAACAGATAGTAATCCAGTTCCCGTTGACACAACACTGTCTCCACCACAGAGCACCCAAACATGAGCAGTTAGTAAGGCAACTACAGTGCCCAAAGCATGAGGACCACCACTCCAAACCCCAAGTCAATGCTTAAAGAAGAAGACGAATTGTTCTCAGGTCAGGTTCCGTACCTATGGTTCATACTACTTTGCTCTTGCATCACCGTATTTACTCATACCAACTAATTTCAAATTTGAAGGATGTAACTGAAACTCCAATGGCGCAACAGGTATGTTTTAAACCTGTTTCTTTAATGTGTTTGCTGTTGTAACTTGCTCTATGTTGATTTCAGTTTCAATTGAATAAACAATTATATTCTCATGCCATGCACCTTACAAGTGTTGTTATTGTTGTGTAGTTTACCACACATATTCTGTCTAAGCTACTTTAGCTTAAATAGATATGATTCGAACGGTATCTATCTTGATTTGGCAACATAAACTAGAATGATATAGACCATAGAGTGACCATACTACATAGATATATGTTTGTTTCATGTTGTTATCCTGTCCACCTTACTACTGAACTGGTTTACCAAAATGAGTTTCATATACTACATTGTAAACCTGTGATGTGTTTGTTTGTTTCTCTTTTAGAATGCGGATAAAATATTGGAGAAGAGTACCCCGTTATGCAATGGTACAGGAAGTAATGCAGATAAGGTTCAAGATAGTGATACATCCTTGTTGGTCTCCAAGAAAGCTGATTAAAACTATATTGAAGACACTGAGACAACCCCAAAGTCCTGTCTTGATGTAGTGTTCGAGTTACTGGCTACTACTGCTGGCACCAGCTCTTCGAACTCACTGCCTGAATCAGTTCGGCTTCTTGAGTCTCAACTTCAAGTTGAAAGACATCGATCAGATGTTATGCAACATGAAGCCAAAGGACTGAGGAAGTCCCTGCAGAATTCAGATGCATACTTTCTGGTGCAATAGCAAGTGCTGGAGGATTTAAGCGCCAAACAAGAGAAAGTTAATAAGCTTGCTAAGCATCTTGCCAGCACTATGGGTACCCAGGATATTGTTTCTTGAACTCTTCTGAAGTGGTTTCAGTTCTGTACTTGTTTTGGTGCGGCGTTTATATGCTGCTTTGTTCCCTATATTTGCACTGGTGGCGAACTTTGATGCCCGGTGGATGTAATATGTGTAATAGCCGTGATAGCCTAGCGTAAGTTGCTTGCCTGTTTATTTCCTTATTGTATTGTTTATTTGTTTTCTTGTAGTCAGTGCAGTTCTTTTTTCGCGGTTTGCTAGTGGCCGCAATAACCTATTTTTTAAAACTAGGCCACATTAACTATGGGCGACATATTTACTATAGTTAACATGGGCCTCTTACGGGCCATAGAAACAATGGGCCTTCTACGGGGCGTAGAAACCATGGGCCTTATACGGGCCGTTGACACAATGGGCCTTCTACGGGCCATATCATCAATGGGCCTTCTACGGGCCGTATGATCGGTTGGCCAAACATGGGCCAATAACAGACCACATTACGGCCGTAAATGGGCTAGAGTTGAAATCATCTGTTCATGGGTCGACCATAACGGGCCGTCGTTAATCAGCCGTATTTGATGACGCTATGAAAACGACCCAACGTATTAACGGGCCACAAACGGGCCGACTGTAACCACGGGCTAAATTTGGCCCACAAGCAGAAAATGACAGTAACGGGCCGAAAGTAAACGAATGCTGGAAATGATCCCAAGAATAAATGGGCCCTGAGAAGAACGAATGATAACATGGGCTGGAAACGGCCCAACGGAATAATGGGCCGTTAATGGGTATAAAGTGATACACTGTTCATCACGGGCCAGTTTTACCACGGGCCGTTAGTGGGCCGAGGGTTACTAAGGGCCTCATATGGGCCGAAAGACGTCATGGGCCATACATGGGCCGGAAGTTAAATCGGACTGGAATTATATTGGACAGCCCAGATGACGCTACTGGGCCTAATTCGGATAGGCCGTAAACGGGCCCTGGGTTAGCGGGCTGTAAATGGGCTATATGCGAACATGCTATTAACAGGCTTGCCATGGGCCGGCCCGCCACCTTTTGACCAAGTCAAATAGGCCGACCTTTTCATAGGAATGGGCCTCTTTTGGGCCGTGCCAGGTGTCGATGTATCATATGCACTTTGGGTCCAATGAGTGGGTGACATCTGTCCCACCGGTGAGCCGACACGTGTTTCCTCCAGCCAATGACGATTTTACACATGGAAAATCCCCATTGGTCGGGGCTGTTAATGGGTTATCGGATCCAAAACCGGACCTGATAGCTTAATGGCGTTCCGTTACGGTGGATGCCACGTGTCGATCACCCTTGATGAAAGCACTTCTGTGACGCGCGATTTATCGTCATGGAAGTGGACACTTCCGTGATGATAATTTTGGTAATGTCATGGAACACTTCTACGACAGCACAAGTATGACTATCTTGATTCTGTCATAAAATTGTCATGGATGTACATGCATGACAGAAAACGTGACCTACTGTGACAAACACGTATCATCACGGAAGTGTATTTTTTTTGTAGTGTAGCACTATGCATATTTGAACTTTTTGGTAACTTGTTGCCAAAGGGGGAGAAATATGTATAGATCATAGGCTTCGAGAGAGTGTTTTGCGTATTTGCCTTTGGTTGAACTTTTTATCGCGTGAGATACTTTATGTCCTTGTGTGAGATACTTGTGTGATCATGTGATTGATCATTTGCTACCTTAATGCTTGTTTAGATGATACTATCTTTTATATCCATATATGATCATTCACTTGCTTGGTGATGAGTGCATGCTTTTAATTTCTATGATTTTGAGCGCTCCACCAAGATGTATGTGACATTGGAGAGTAACCCATAATCCTAATCGATTGTACATTTGCATTCAAAAGCAAATTTTAAGTAATGCACAAATTTAGGGGGAGCGCTTGCTTATCATACACTTCTCAAAGCGATGATGTTTTTCAACCTTATTATCATCTGTCGAAGCTTTGATCTATATGTTGTCATCAATTACCAAAAAGGGGAGATTGAAAGTGCAACTATTCCTGGGTGGTATTGGTAATTCCTAACAACATATAGCCCATTGAGCTAATGCTATTTCGAGATAAATATTTCAGAAAAGCTCAATGTTTGGCATGGCATGGATTAGAAAGTAGACCCCTCAAAATACTAAGAACACATGTTGGCTCAAGCTCAAGACTCTACATTTTACTTTTAATGATCCAAGATCACGTTGAGTCCATAGGAAAAGCCAATACTATTAAAAGGGGACGAGGTGTTGCTTAATGAGTTACTTGCTCAAAATGCTTAGTGACATGCTCCAAAACCCTTAACTACTTTCTCATATCAACATATGTCCCAAACCAAAAGTCAAACTCGGCCCCACCGAAATTTCCTACCCGGCGCCACCGAGTTCACTTGACATAGCCACTGCCAGAAACCCTAGTCAATTCGGTCACATCGATGGGATCTCGGTCTCATCGAGATGGGCTTGCCAACTCTCTGTTGCCTATTGCAGTAATTTCGGTCTCACCGAAATATGCAATCGGTCTCACCGAGTTTGCTTGGCCAACTCTCTGTTTTGTTTATTACCCAAATTGGCCCCACCGAGTTTGTGTAATCGGTCCAACCGAGATGAGGCTTTACCATAAGCCTAGCACATGGGTCCTACCGAGTTGATAATGTCGGTCCCACCGAAAATCCTAACACTCACATTTTGAACTAAATCAGTCTGACCGAGTTTCATGATTCGGTCTCACCGAGTTCGGTGATTTGTGTGTAATGGTTAGATTTTGTGTGGAGGCTATTGTTGGGTAACGTAGTAATTTCAAAAAATTTCCTACGCACATGCAAGATCATGATGATGCATAGCAACGAGGGGAGAGTGTGATCTACATACCTTGTAGATCGACAACGGAAGCGTTTGGTTGATGTAGTCGTACGTCTTCACGGCCCGACCGATCAAGCACCGAAACTACGGCACCTCCGAGTTTTAGCACACGTTCGGCTCGATGACGATCCCCGGACTTCGATCCAGCAAAGTGTCGGGGAAGAGTTCCGTCAGCACGACGGCGTGGTGACGATCTTGATGTACTACTGTCGCAGGGCTTCGCCTAAGAACCGCTACAATATTATCGAGGACTATGGTGGCTGGGGGCGCCGCACACGGCTAAGAATAAGATCACGTGGATCAATTTGTGTCTCTCTGGGGTGCCCCTGCCTCTGTATATAAAGGACCAAGAGGGGGAGGCCGGCCGGCCACATAGGGCGCGCCAGGAGGAGTCCTACTCCCTCCGGGAGTAGGACTTCTCCCCCAATCCTAGTTGGAATAGGACCTGCGAGGTGGGAAAAGAGAGAGAAAGAAGGAAGGGGGCGCCGGCCGCCTCTCTCCTTGTCCTATTCGGACTAGGGGGGAGGGGCGCGTGGCCCTGCCCTGGCCGCCTCTCCTCTTCTTCCACTAAGGCCCATTAAGGCCCATGTACCTCCCGGGGGGTTCCAGTAACCTCCCGGTACTCCGGTAAAATCTCGATTTCACCCAGAACACTTCCGATATCCAAACATAGGCTTCCAATATATCAATCTTTATGTCTCGACCATTTCAAGACTCCTCGTCATGTCCGTGATCACATCCGGGACTCCGAACAAACTTTGGTACATCAAAATGCATAAACTCATAATATAACTGTCGTCGTAACCTTAAGCGTGCGGACCCTACAGGTTCGAGAACAATGTAGACATGACCGAGACATGTCTCCGGTCAATAACCAATAGCGGGACCTGGATGCCCATATTGGCTCCTACATATTCTATGAAGATCTTTATCGGTCAGACCGCATAACAACATGCGTTGTTCCCTTTGTCATCGGTATGTTACTTGCCCGAGATTCGATCGTCGGTATTCCAATACCTAGTTCAATCTCGTTACCGGCAAGTCTCTTTACTCGTTTTGTAATACATCATCCCGCAACTAACTCATTAGTTGCAATGCTTGCAAGGCTTAAGTGATGTGCATTACCGAGAGGGCCCAGAGATACCTCTCCGACAATCGGAGTGACAAATCCTAATCTCGAAATACGCCAACCCAACATGTACCTTTGGAGACACCTGTAGAGCTCCTTTATAATCACCCAGTTACGTTGTGACGTTTGGTAGCACACAAAGTGTTCCTCCGGCAAACGGGAGTTGCATAATCTCATAGTCATAGGAACATGTATAAGTCATGAAGAAAGCAATAGCAACATACTAAACGATCGGGTGCTAAGCTAATGGAATGGGTCATGTCAATCAGATCATTCACTTAATGATGTGATCCCGTTAATCAAATAACAACTCATTGTTCATGGTTAGGAAACATAACCATCTTTGATTAACGAGCTAGTCAAGTAGAGGCATACTAGTGACACTTTGTTTGTCTATGTATTCACACATGTATTATGTTTCCGGTTAATACAATTCTAGCATGAATAATAAACATTTATCATGATATAAGGAAATAAATAATAACTTTATTATTGCCACTAGGGCATATTTCCTTCAGCTATATATACCCCTCCACCCACTCTTCATTCGTGGAGAGAGCCATCAGCACATGCCTACACTTCCAACATACATTTTCTGAGAGAGAACCATCTACACTTGTGTTGAGGTCAAGATATTCCATTCCAACCACACAAATCTTGATCTCTAACCTTCCCCAAGTTGCTTTCCACTCAAACCCTCTCTCCACCAAATCCAATCCTATGAGAGAGAGCTGAGTGTTGGGGAGACTATCATTTGAAGCACAAGAGTAAGGAGTTCATCATCAACACACCATCTATTACCTTTTGGAGAGTGGTGTCTCCTAGATTGGCTAGGTGTCACTTGGGAGCCTCCGTCAAGATTGTGGAGTTGAACCAAGGAGTTTGTACGGGCAAGGAGATGGCCTACTTCGTGTAGATCTACCCTAGTGAGGCAAGTCCTTCGTGGGCGATGGCCATGGTGGGATAGACAAGGTTGCTTCTTCGTGGACCCTTCGTGGGTGGAGCCCTCCGTGGACTCGTGCAACTGTTACCCTTCATGGGTTGAAGTCTCCATCAACGTGGATGTACGCTAGCACCACCTATCAGAACCATGCCAAAAATCCCCGTGTCTACATTGCGTTTGCTCCCTCAAACTCCTCCATTTACCTTCATATGCAACTGTTTTACATTCCGCTGCTATACTCTTAGAATTGCATGTGTAGGTTAATTACTTGACTTGTGTTAAGTTGTTAAAATCTGCCAAAACTTAAAATTGGGAAAAGGCTAGATTTTTATTTGGTCAAGTAGTCTAATCACCCCCCTCTAGACATACTTTCGATCCTACAACTACTTCCTCCACGTCATGCACAACCTCCTCGGAGGCGACCACATCAAGGGACCCCGGTGAGGGGGTATCATCCGGAGGCTAGCCTCCATTGGGGTCGTCCTGCATGTCTGAAGCACCAGTAGGGGCGTTCGATCCGGCTCGTACCAAGACGGTGTCTTCGGGCGAAGGCGTGCCGGGTACATCCGCTCCATGTGCCGAAACGGCCTCCGCGGCGATCAAGGAATCAAGGCAGCGTCGACCTCCTGGTCGATGCCAGGACGAGGAGGAATGGGAGCAAAGGACTGCTCGATCTACGCCCGTTTCTCCAATAATGATGCTACGAGGTGGGATGCTGGCAGCCGGTTGACTTTCCCCCGCGTTTGGCCGGAGGATAACGGCCTTGCGGACGGATCGCTTTGCCTGGCATGGTCTCATGGCAGGAGACCTAAAACATGAAACCATAAGTCTCAAAAATCACGGGAATTATCCCCCTTTAATAAGAACTAGTAAAATACTCGTGCGTTGCTACGGCGCAATCAAACAAATAGATGATTAAAATGCATGAATAAGACAAAATGGAACATTGGTTTCTAATTTCTTGCTATCCTTTTATAATAGCTCTTGTAAAACCAATATTTGAGGCCGAGAAGACTTTCAAGATGAAATGCATGGACAGTAGCATGAGGTGACACTAAGACCAAGAAAATTATATCCAACTATAGATACATCCATCCATACTATTTTAGTTTGGTATATTTATATATTGATGTCCAAGATCAGAACTTCAGTTTAGGAACTGTTCAGGTCTCCTTCCACTCCATCCTTCACCAACTATGTGAAGCGGGGGCTTCCCGCGGTGTAATTTGATGAAGCTGCCAAAGTTTAGCTTCGCGAATCCAGAATCACAGGAATGCCACTGCGAGATTGAGTGACACTTCACTGTAAATACCCTTCTGACGAACCCCGTTGAAGCGTTATCCCAAAGACGTCATCATTGTTCCCACGAGCCTGCCATCGCCTAGCCGCCAGCCCTTCGTTGTTGCCCTATTCCACACCATTGGCCTCCTTCCCAGCGTCACCCTCTACCCCCCCGTAAACCACCTCCCGTGTCTGCCTCTGCTCTATTTGTGCCAACCTCATCCCGTGGAAGATGAGCAATGTGTCCCAAACAGTGCAGCTCCTCCAAGGAAGCTAGAGTGCGGCGCTGAAGCTTCAACGCTTCTGAATAGGCTTACATCTCTGCTTTTTGCCCTGGAGTTGGCGCCTAGCAAAAATAATTTAGTATATATACTCTGGTAATAGCTCATCTAAATGAATGTTTTTTCTCACTTGTATATTTTGCACGTAATCTTTAGTCAAGCTCCCACGGAGATATAAAATCCAGCCCGTTTGGCTCCTGTCATTTGGGCCGGATTTCGCGGATTTCATTTCCGAAATCCAGCCCCAACTTGTTTGGCTGTCACATAACTGACACTGGATTTCACTTTCGAATTCCAGCGAACCAGTACCCTAGTTAGGCTGGTCATAGTGGAGGTAACTTAGCAAGTAACATAGCGCATTTCAAGACATGTTTGCTTATGTGGCATAGAGTTAATGAGGAGAGAGGTGTTTGAAGTAACATAACGCAACCCAAAGCAAAATGAGTCTATGATGTAATAAATGCTATCATCTATGATACTACTTATATGTTACTTTGCATTATGAAGGTAGTAACAAAGACTAGTGTCATATACATGACACTAGTCTAAGTTACTCCCTACTATGAGGTTGGTCATAGTGGGGAGTAACTTATACTAGTGTCATACATATGACACTAGTCTAAATTACTACCTTTATAGTGCAAAGTAACAAAGTAGTAGTGTCATAGATGTCTTCATTTATTAGCTTGTAGACTCATCCTTTCTCGGGAAATGTTATGTTACAATAACATATTATGTTACTCTAAGCACCTCTCTCCTTATTAACTACATGTCACATAAGCAAAATTTTCTTGAAGTGCGCTATGTTACTACTCCCTCCATTCCAAAATATAGTGCGCCCACGCTTCCCAAGATCCAACTTTGACCATAAATTCACTGATATAATTTTTGCTCCCGCCGCAATCGGTCTCGATAGTTAAATTTACGGTCAAAGTTAAAACACGTGGATAGAGAAAGCACTACATTGTGGAATGGAGGGAGTACCTAAGTTACTCCCACTGTGACTAGCCTGACTAGCCTTAGACCGAAATCCCTCCCCACCCCTCTCAGGACATCTCCAGCCGCGCCCCAGGAAGGCCTCCCCAGGCGTTTTTTTTTTGTGCCGGTGCCAAAAAATCGGCCCAGTCACGCCCCCAGGAGCCCGACTTTCGCCGGCTTAGGCCAAAAACAGCGCCGGCGGACCCAGGTCGAACCCGGCGCGCTAGGGGGCGCCCGGGGGCGCCGGGGCGAACTGTTTTGGCGTGAAACAGCCGCGGGCCCGCCGCGTCACGGACACGGCTCTCTTCTCGCCCCTTCGTCGTCCTCATCGCCTCGTTTTCCGTGACGAATCAATGCCAAAGCTGCCGCGCTGCCGCGCCGGTCAGCCTGCGCCATTGATGCCTCACGGGCGGCGCAGTGAAGACTGGATGACGCGCATCCCTCGCCCTCCACGCGTACTCACGGCGGCTCACGCACGGGCGGCGCCTCGGCCTATATAAGACGCGCCCCAACGCACTCGGCGACTCGCACTCTCTCGAAGTCGTCGTTCCTCCCTCTCCTCTCTCTCGCCGTCTCCAGTTCATCACACCCATGGCCGAGCGCTTCCCAGGCGACGGCGCGGCGGCGAACGGCTTCGGCCACCGCCATCTTCACGAGAACGAGGCTCGCCTCCTTTTCGAGGCCGAGTACCCGGTCCCACCGGACATGCGGGTGCCCGGGGCGTGGAGGATCAGCGCCGGCGGTGTGCCGGTGCCCCCGGTACCCACCGGCGCGGCGCGGCGTGCGGAGATCGCACGCATCCGCTCGTCCTTGCCGCGTGCGGCGAGGGAGGGGCCACAGTACGTCCCCGACAGCCCGCTCTGGGAGCCTTATTTCCGCCGCCGTCAAGCCGAGCAGCTCGAGGCCACCAACGGCGTCGAGCCCTCCGGCAGGCTCAACGCCGTCGGCCGGCGTCAGTGGTGGGGCGTGCCTGGGCGCACGTTGGAGGCCGTCCTCGAGTACATCGAGGGCGGCAACACACCGCGCCTCGAGTACCCCGCTCCCCCGTCCTTCCCACGCCGCCGGGGAAGCTCCTGGACCCCGAGGCGCATGGAGACCGGGGGGTCCTCCTCCTCGTCCGGCGGCTCCCCCTGCCTCCACCTCCGCCCCGTCAAGCCGGAGCCCCAGGGCACGCCTGTCAGCGCGCGCACCCGCAGCTCCGGCGTCCGCATCGGCGACAACGCCTCCCCCACCGGCCGCTTCGTCCTCATCGAGCCCAAGCCGGAACCCGGCCTCCCCGCGAAGTACGAGGAGATAGCCCCGCGTGGCTTCTCCGACGAGGACGCCCTGCGGTGGGCACGGGACGACTACCTCCGCGACGAGATGGTCCGGCAGCGCCGGGCCCTGGAGGAGATCGCCACCCGCAAGCGTGGGCGCGAGGACGAGCACGGCGTCGTGGTCCTCGACAGCGACGACGACGACGACGCCCCCGGACCGTCCAACCCGTCGCACCAACCGGGGGAGGGATGCAGTAGGGACGGCGGAGGCGTCGGCGGGGGCGACAATGACGACGACGACAGCGGCGGTGACTACACGCGGTTCTACAGCCTCCTCGGCATGTAGAACCGCGTGGGCGGGCGGCGAGGGAGACGGCGGGGGTAGCCCGCGGTAGTTTTTCCTTTTTTTTGTAAAATATGCTTAAATTTGAATGAACTCAAACGTGTTTGCGCCGAATTTAAACATTTTAAAAAACCCGTGGGGGCCGCGACTAAGGGGCATCACGTCCCCAGTACGGGGCTTAGCGCCGGTGCGCCTCCAGGGGCGATTTTTTGCCCTTCCTGGAGGGCCAACGGCCGGAGATGCCCTCATTTGTCTGGATTTGGAGGCCCGACGCAGCTCTCTGTCTCTCTCGATCCCTCTCCTCCACCCCGCCGCCACCCACCCTATCCTCCACCCCGCCCCGTCCCGTCCCGGTCCCGGTCCATCTCCGCCCCGTACTGTCCCTCTCCGGCAAGGTCGCAAGGACACTCCGACGTCTTGGTTACCTGTCCCTCTCGCCACCGGTAAGGCTTCTCCTCTCGCTCCCTTCCCCACCTCTCTTCTCCCCCCTCCCTCTCTCTGATGCGTTTTTCTTCTTGAACCCTAACCCTAACCTGAACCCACCTGTTCAGCAGGACGCCTCACTCCAGCCACCCGATCTGGGCAGCCCACGGTAGGTCAACTCCACCCCCGGAGGACTAAGGAGCAAGAGGCACCGGGGCTCTTGGTCTGGGAGCAAGCAGGGTATGCTTCGCCTCTTTCAATCAGAGTGGTTCTTCAGTTGGTTGCTGCAATATATTTGCTTGGATATATTGTCACAACATTGTCATATGGACTAGGTTGTTATTTCCTTTGATTGCTGCAATATATTGCTCCATAAGATCTAGACAGGTTCTTCGGATAATTTTGCTCTGTTTGGATTAGCTAAGTGACTGGGTGACTGCTTGTAGGCCATGTGTAGAGTTGTAATTCAAGAACATCAGTCGGGAGTCCTAGATTAACAATGAATGCTTTGAGCATCATTCATACATGAGGAATAACTAATTCTTGTTCCCTATCAATGTGTGCTGGAAGCACTATTTTGCAGTATATGCGACATATATACTACTCTCCGATCAAAGAACAACCTACCACAAAAAGAAGTATATACAGTCGTTTCTTCATAGGAGTATATACTTCAAAAAAAGTAGGATTATATACTATTTTGTGATGTATATATTTTTAGACCGGTATATACTGCTTATAACAAAAGTATACGGTTTTCTTGTGCAATTTTTTAGTTGCTTTCTTGTGCAATTAGCATTGCGATCAATGAGTATCTAGTACTAGCGAGAAGAGTATATACTAAATATTTAAATTTTAATTGGAGTACTGTGGCCAAGGGTTTAGGAGTTTGTACTTAATTTTTTAATTGGAGAGTATATACTTTTTTTTATTGGAGTATATACTTCTCGACCAAAAAAAGGATATACCCAGCTGATATAGCAGTATATTCAGTTGTTCATACGAATGATGCATACTCTCTGCTGAAATTGATTTGAAGTATATCCACTTGAATGAAGTATATACTCTGCTGAAATTGAAGTATATTCACTAAATTTGATACATCCATAGAGAAATGTATGATAAGCATGCACGTATTACATATGCATTCTGGAGTGGATATCTAGTCTACATTCATTTGTTCTTCACTGCAAAAGCATCTTCTTGTTGTTGTTCTGTTTGTCGCCGGCAAGCACACGCACGGTGGGCAGCATGATGTTAGGAGTCCAACGCATCGAAATCGCAGGCACTCCACGCCATGCTATCCATGGCCTCCAGATGACACCTTGGGAAATTCTACCTGCATGCATAGAGCTTAGATAAGGGGTACAGCCAACTAGATGCCTACCTGAGCAAGCAATGAATTAGTCACGGAAAGAGTGGTTGATGCATGCTTTTGCAGCTCAATCTGAAGTTCGTAGACCAGAAATAATATTGAATAAATGATGCACCTTGACGAGTTAGATTGTCGGCAGCATCTCATCTTCTCATCTTCAAGTTTGAGTTGCGCCAACCACATCTAATGTGCCTCGTCGTCGAGTCAACAAGCGGCTGCCGGCTGCGTCTTGTCTCCAAGCCCTAATCAGTAGGTGGATTGATTTTAATGAAAGAAGAACGATGCATGTTAATGCGGTGCTAACAAGATTTGAATCTGAATGTGCCTTATCCCTATTAGTATGGAACAAACTTTCAAACTCCACGGGACCACTTCTGATTAGCACCTAATCAACTAACTAAATGCTAAGGAGGTTTGTTGCGATGGCACAATAAACAACAGTGGAAAATAAAAAAAGAAATGACACATGACATAGGAGTATGTACTCCTAGGTGTACCAACCCATTTTCCTATATATATCCTCTGTTTTAATATGTAGTCTCTTATCGACTTAGTTTTGGTCCTACTTAACCTACTCGGTTGTTGCTGGTTTGTCGCCACTACCTTTCGATTCATGATAATTGTGCAAATGAAGTGCAAGTTAACCTTTGAGCAACTTCTATATCAAGTTGAGGTATTTTTTTTACCCTTTGTAAAGATTGTTGCAAGCTAAAGCTTATCGTGTCACACTTTGATTTGTCTTATTGGCTGTCACATCTTTCACTTTGAGCAATTTGTACAACCATTGTGCCCTATGAGACCATATGTCACCATTTCTCATCATATTTTGCAGGAAATATTGGGTGAAGTGTGATGCTGAACGGACAGAGGAAGATCCTTGAGCAATGAAAATCTTTGTTGGGTGGTGCTAATAATGCAAAGATTCAGTTATGTATTCACTTTGAGCAATTTGTACAACCATTGTGCCCTATGAGACCATATGTCACCATTTCTCATCATATTTTGCAGGAAATATTGGGTGAAGTGTGATGCTGAACGGACAGAGGAAGATCCTTGAGCAATGAAAATCTTTGTTGGGTGGTGCTAATAATGCAAAGATTCAGTTTTTATGTAACCTTGGCTAGACTGTGATCATTTGATGTTGTGAACCTTTGTCGTATTGCAAAGATTAACTTTTTACAAAGTCTCATGTTGAAGTTTTATGTATTGGCATGGTTCAGTTTAATGCAAAACATTGCTACGTGTGAACAAACAAGCTGTCAATGTTGGTGCTGGTAGAGATTTATTCATCCTATTTATTCCTAGCACAAAGGCGTTCGTTGGTGCTGGTACAGTTTGGTTCTGGCAGAGAGAGAATATATTGCATTACTTGACTCTCCAAGAGTGTCACCTCTCCTTAATGGATCCGATAAATTGATATCCAGGTTTGAGTACTTTTATAAAAAATATAATAATTCCAATAAATTGGTATCTAGGTTTGATGACTACTATAAGAAGCTTTACTTCCTGTAGCATGTAGGCACTTGAAGAAACATGTTTCCTGTAATCTGTAGACACTTGAAGCATGCATCCTGGGTCCATTGGCTTAATCTTTCCAAGAAATTACAAAAATCTCCGTGCTTCAGTAGCCTTTTACCTGGCATAAAATGTGTTCTCTCATTCCAACAAATACTGGAGGACTAATAGATATAGCCCTGGGCTAGTTGAAGTGGTTTCTGAAAAAAAAAATCATAATATTACAAATTGGAAGCTGTCCAAAGAGAAAGGTCTGTTTAGTTTGATGATTTAACACAGAGAATACAATACTGGAGAACTGGGATTTACAAAGTGAACTGGAACTAAATAATAAAGCAAAATCAGGTTATAGATTCACTTCATTCTATATGAAAAATCTATGCATTATGTAAAGCACTAAAGTAACTACAGAATTTGTAAATTAGAAATTGCAGTCTTGTGACACACTAATCAAATTGTCCCAATGGAGCTCACACATGTAAGGCATTATAGATGGCAACACTGTCCATGCGCGTGACTTAATGTACCTTCCTTCAAAATTATAGTTTTGTGCTCTGCCGTGCAAGCATGCACACATACATCTCCTGGATGAACCAAGTCGCAGGATACACAAGCAACCATATTATGGACGGATAATATACAACATCTAGTTTGATGATGCACTTCTTCTTGGAGTAACGTGCAACAAAAACAACCATTCATTTCCATCTTCTGTTAAATTTGAGGGGGTTTACTCTAGGTACTGCTAAAGTACAAGGGTTAAGATTCTCTATGGTTCTTTCTTGTCTAAAAACAAATATGAAAAATTATATCTTCATCAATGATGTTGACAAAATTCTGTGAACTCCTTCTAGCTCGTAAATTAATGGCGATATTTCCCTGCCAGCATGAAAGAGGAAGAAAATTTAGGAACGTAAATGATCATCGTGCGTAGTCTATGATTATAATCTAATAATCATTGCACCCACGATGAAAGTTAGTGTCAGAAAAATATTGTTATATTATGTACCCTTAGTTATAACGGGAGGAGCAACCCCCTCTGAGCAAGTTCAGTCAAAGCCAAGATGCCTCTATGCCTAGAACCATCACCTTCGGTATTCAGAATGCACAACTTAATTACTTCATAAGTAATTCACTACCTAAGAAAAGCTGCAATTTTTAAAGCTGGAAGAGGAAGCTGTGAAACTCTTCAAACAAACAAAGGGTGCTTTGAAGTGTATATGTCATAAATGGACCTCACCTGGAGAAAAATGCTACAAAATTGTTGATAGAACTTGTTCGGACAGTGCGGGTGTTAAATGTGCAGTTATCTTGCCAACTCCTTTGGCAGTAGACCATCATCCTGGACAGAGAGGAATAATTATTTACTTTTTAGTTTGAGGGCGACAAGCCAACAATCTTGGAGGTAAACAAAAATATTTAGAGTACACCAAGTGTCTTTCAGTATAAATCTCCATCAAAGACTACAGTGCTACTCATTGCATCACTTATCCAACAAACCATAAATATTTGGTGTGAAAACATTTACTCTTTGGAAGGAGATGTTTCTAATACAACCACCGCTGCAGAGAAATTTTGTAGCAGGAAGGCAAATTGACTGTTTGAAGCAAGTTCACACCTCAGATGATAATGAAACTAAACGTACATGAATGCCCACAAAACAGTTCATCACCCCTCTTCTAACCCATTCAGACAAGCTATACTAAGAGCATCTCCAGCCGCGCCCCCAACAGGCCCCCCAGGCCACTTTTTCGGCGCCGGCGCCAAAAAAAACGGCCCAGTCGCGCCCCCAGGACGTCGAAATCCGCCGGTTCGGCCCGTTTTTGGGCCCGGCGATCGCAAGCCGAACCCGGCTCGGGGGCTCCGGCACAAGGGAAAAGCACGGCTGGCCCACACCGTCAGGCAAAAAGTCAAGTTTTTCTTCCCCGACTCGCCTCCCACCCCCCGCGCGCTCGGCCGCCAACAGCTGTATCCCGGCACCGCCCACCGCCCTTCACCGCTAGATAGCCAATCCCCGCCGAAAAAAGAGCAAAGGTTCGCCGAGGCAGCCCCTCCACCAGCAGCTGGGCGTTTTTCACGCTGTTTCCGGCCGCGGAGGGGCAGTTTGGCGGTGGGTACGCGCCCACCGGGCGCAAGGTGTTCGGCGTTTTGCCTGCCTCGGCGATGGACTCGGACGACGAGGAAGCGCTCGCCGCGCTGCTGGAGGAGGAAGCCGAGGCCGACGTCCAGGAAGAGGAACATCTCATGGTCCTCGCCACCCTCGCCGCCCTGCTGATGAGCAATGAAAAGCCGCGGCGAGGTGGCTCGGCGCCGGGGCGGATGAAAGCAAAGAACCGACATCGTCTCGAAGGCTACGGCATGCTCTACTCCGACTACTTCGCCGACGCTCCACTGCACGGCGACAAAACATTTCGGCGCCGTTATCGGATGAGCTGAAAGCTTTTCCTCAGGATTGTGAATTCCATTCGGGAGTTCGACAGCTACTTCAAGTGCAAGAAGGATTGCACCGGCAAACTTGGATTCACCTCGATCCAGAAGTGCACGACAGCGATGAGGATGCTTGCATACGGAGCTCCCGATGATTCACTCGACGACTATGAGCGCATGGCCGAGTCCACCACCATTGAGTGTTTCTACAAGTTCTGTCGGGCAGTGGTGGCAGTGTTTGGACCGCAATACTTGCGAACACCCAATGCGGAAGACACTGCTCGGATCCTAGCACGGAATGCAGAAAGAGGATTTCCTGGGATGCTTGGAAGCATCAATTGCATGCGTTGGAAATGGAAGAACTGCCCGTTTGCTTGGCAGGGGATGTACAAAGGCGCCAAAGGCGGTTGCAGTGTGGTACTTGAGGCGGTGGCCACACAGGACCTCTGGATCTGACACTCCTTTGGTATGCCAGGAACTCACAATGACATCAACATGCTGCAATGCTCCCCTATCTTTGCCAAGCTTGTTGAAGGTCATTCTCCTCCGGTGAACTTCGAGGTCAATGGGCGGCACTACAACAAGGGGTACTACCTAGCTGATGGCATCTATCCGAGATGGTCTACATTTGTGAAGACTATCTCAAACGCTGTGCTAGGAGGCAAGAAGTCCCACTTTGCCAAGGTGCAGGAGGCTTGCAGGAAGGATGTCGAGCGGGCTTTTGGTGTGCTCCAATCTCGATTTGCTATTGTCCGCTACCCTGCTCAGACCTGGTCGAAAGATTAAATGTGGGAGATCATGACTTGCTGTGTCATCTTGCACAACATGATTATCGAGAGCGAGCAGGAAGAGCCAATGTTTGACACTGAACCATACTACAGGTAGGGTCCTCTAGCCGAAGTTGATCACCAACTACCGGCAACCTGGACTGCCTACCTCAGTATGCGTCAGGAGATCCGAGACCCACAGGTGCATCGTCAACTGTAGCAGGATCTGGTGGAGCACCTATGGATGCTCAAGGGTGACGCCGGGCTCAACGTGTGATGAAATATGAGTTTTTATTTGTTGAACTATATAATTTGTATTGAACTATTTGTTGTTGCACTATTTTGTTGAACTATTTGATTTTCTGTGATGAACTATGTGATAAAAATATTATGTTGATAATTGAACGCCGAGCCATGACGAACCACGCCGAATATGGGCCGATTCTCGCCCATATGGGGCCTTTATTCCCGAAAGTGGGCCGAAAACTGGGCCAATCTCAACGCCTGGGGGCGACGGCTGGATGCCCAACCGCCCCCAGCACCGATTGTATGGCCGGCTGCCCCCAGGGGGCGATTTTTATGCCTCCTGGGGGGCGGGGGGGGGGGGGGGCAACGGCTGGAGATGCTCTAAATCATATTATAGCAACGACGGCAATGGAGCATCATTCAGTAGAAGCAACACACATAACGAGGACATCAGCGCAGTTCACATCTTGAGGGGAATTCTCTGCTTATTGAGCCCCTTCTTCCAGTTTGCATGTGACAAAATTTAATGAACATTTTCCTTTCTCTTTTACAGCCTTCAGTGAATTCCCATGTAATTTTACATTCAAATCTAGACCATATGAGCGTGCATAAAAAAAACTTATGTGGTTGTGCATCTGGTCATCCAATGTGTATGTTATTTTAAAAAGATAGCTAGCAAGAGAGAGAGAGAGATATGTGCTTGTTTGGCGTCCTTGACAACCGTATGCAATTAAGGGCGGGGAGGTCTCTGGAACAACCAAATGCAATCAAGGGCAAGGAGGTCTCAGAACACACACCGACAGTTGTGCCTGGGCAGGTCAGGCAAACTAAAATGTAAAGGAAAGCTTCTGCCTGAATATGATGCTGGCAACGAAGTTGACCAGATGCATCAGAAGGTCATAGTCGGCAATGGAGAAGAGCACGATAGCGGATCTTAGCCTTCTCAAGGCGTCATGAGGCTGGATCACAAAATCTTTACCACCAAAATTAAATGTAGCAACAAAAAAAGTTACTGTCTTCCCCGTGAGGAAACATTGGTTCAGCAAGAAGGAAAGAGCACAGAGAGCAGTTCAAAATCATGCATATGAATAGGAAAATTGCAGAGCCAGCATTAAACCTATATTTCTAGGAACGTGATTAAAAATTGGAAGAACAATACCAATATTTGGACTTTCCCAATTTAACTTGAGGGGTGAAACTTTCCAAGTTTGGATACCCAAAATTATTAGAAACTAAATCAATAAAATGGTCGAGCTAAAAGATATCACCTTTGACAACTCCCCACATTTAAGGCAGCCTACGGTTGTGCTTGAATTCGAGCAGGTGATGGGCGGCAGCCGCGTTTGCAGCCCATTGTTGCTCACCTCCATGCAAGAACCAAGAACCAAAACTTCTGTACATAGTACATACTCATTACTTGGTACATATCCTGTGTCATTATAAAACTTGGTAGAGTTTAGTAATACTTGGATGGAAAAACCAAATGCTCTGCAAGCATACAACTGAAGTAGAATACCTTATCAGACATGACTCTCTTTCTATGTTGCTGGTAAGTTGTAACAGTAATACAGTAGCCAAAAGTCAACTCAATCAAGATAATATGTATGCTCCCCTCAGGAATACAACCTTGACTCCTAGAAAAAGAAGAAACAACAGTGCCGCCAGGGACGAATAAGAGGGATTCAAGCCTGTTCCACCAGGGAGTAGTACCGACCACACCGTACAGAAAGATGTCCACCATGTCTGGACATCCATGTCGGTTGAGCCGAGGACAGAGCCACGGCTGCGCCGGCGACACCATCCGGAAATGTACCGACTATGTGTTCTATTATTAATCTAAAAAAAGACGATGTCTTCTATTCTTTGCCTCCACTCAACTTTGCCTCGCGCCATGCAATGATCCACATAGTAATAAGGGTACCCTACTAAGAACCTGCTAACCAATGGGTCCGTTTTTGCCATAAATTTTTTCTCCGAACTCATTTGATCCCAACTCCCAGACAACAGGAACACATATGGACCTAAAGTTGTCACCTTAATATGTAAGGTAATTGGCTCAAGCGTGAGGAAGCATTATCAGATCCATATATAACAGAACTGTACGTGCAAAAGAAGTAATACATGGTGTATGCATCCCACAATAACTTAAATTGAATGAACAACTAATAAGGTCTTTCTAACAGAATTGATAGCTTATGGAAGAATAATCAAGGAAGATAAATACAATTTCTAACTTAAACCATAATAACAAACTATCAAGTCTCTCTTCACAGATTTGAAAGCGTTATGGAAGTAATCAGGAAGATAAATGCAATGTCTAATGGGGGTAAACTATATGCAATGTTGAACTGGAAGTTAAATGTTTTGGTTGCAACTGAACTCAGGACCTATCTTCTTGTTAGAAATTTGTGATGTGAGCAAACCATGCACACGATACAGTAATTTAGGATTTAGATCAGAGGTTGTTGTAGAATCTAATCATTTAATAGGAAAATATTTTCACTCGAGATTCCATAAACAATTTGACATCAAAATCTTTTAAGAACTACATTTCTAGCTATACAATCGAGAAATTACCAATTCTTAAGACCCTTGAACCCAATAAAGTTTTGTAACAAGGATGGTCTAATAACAGCTAGATCACCACCATCTCTGAAATTTCGTCAAGCATGTGATGATGGAGCAAAGCGAGTTATACCTGCATAGTGCCTGACTGAAGCGACTCGGTCTGAGATTTCATAGCCATTACCATGGCAAGGGTGCATGGCCTCACCATGAGCGAGAGAGGGCAACAAAGCCATTCTGGCTCAAATAGGATGAAGGCGTGAGTGGTAGGAGAAGCATATACCCCTGGCCGTTGTGTGGCCACCTATGTACATGCAAATACAATACATAAAATTATTGGAATTGCAAGCTGAATAGAAAATTCAATTAGAATTCCATGTCTACATAAAACCCCAATTTACATCAGATTAAGAAACCTTATTTTTACCAAAAATAATAAACACAAGTGCTAGATCAATAGTTATATATACCTAAATAACATTTACATATGCACATGAACTGATCCACACGAACAGAGTCAAACAAAGGGTTGAATCAAGAATCTCGCCATGGTCGGAGCAGAGGAGGGAGGTACGTGTGGCGAAGCTTATGGCTATGGCGAAGAGGAGGGGCGGCGCACTGTAAGACAATAAGTTTTGGGAACCAGCACAACCCTCTAGGGGTGGCTTATCTCATTATATATAATGGTTGTGTTACAATACGTACATAGGTACAGAAGTTATACATAGTCTAACACCCTCCCTCAATCTTAGCCACTTTCTAAAGAACTGAGAAGGGTAAGATTGTGCCTACAAGCCTCAAACTGTGGCAGTGGTAAAGGCTTAGTGAAGATATCTGCAAGTTGATCCTTAGACGAGATAAACTTAATCTGAAGTTGCTTCTGTGATACACGTTCCCGTACAAAGTGATAGTCAACTTCAATGTGTTTCGTTCGGGCATGAAATACTGGATTTGCAGAAAGGTATGTAGCACCGATGTTATCACACCAAAGAATAGGAGGCTGTGGTTGAGACAAACCCAACTCCTGAAGCAAAGACTGCACCCAAATAATCTCTGCAGTAGCATTAGCCACAACCTTGTACTCAGCTTCAGTACTGCTACGTGACACAGTAGCCTGTTTCCGAGCACTCCAGGCGATCAAATTAGAGCCAAAGAATACTGCATAACCCCCCGTGGATCGCCTGTCATCTGGGCTACCAGCCCAATCTGCATCAGAGAAGGCCGAAAGGACCCGAGAGGAAGTCGGCCGAATATGCATACCAAAAGTCAGGGTGAACTGAATATAACGAAGAATGCGTTTAACAGCAGCCCAATGAGTATCTCTGGGAGCCTGAAGATACTGACAAACCCTGTTAACAGCATAAGAGATATCTGGTCTCGTGATCGTCAAGTACTGAAGTCCACCAACAATGCTTCTGTACTCTGTGGCATCCGCAAGAGACAAAAGCTCACCATCAACAGCTGTTATCTTGTCGGTAGACGACATGGGTGTGGTGGTCGGTGTGCACTTCAGCATGCCAGCTTTTTGTAACAACTCCAAGGAGTACTTCTTCTGCGTAAGGACAAGACTAGTAGCACGAGAAGTGACCTCAACTCCAAGAAAGTAGTGAAGCTTCCCAAGATCTTTGACCGCAAAATCAGCACCAAGAGAGCAGACAAGAGCATCAGCAACATACTAAGAAGAGCTGACAAGGATAATATCATCGACATATACCAAAAGATACATAGTGACTTCTGGCTTCTGTAGAAGAAATAATGAAGTGTCTGCAGTGGACGGCACAAACCCATGAGCACGAAGGGCAGAGGCAAGGCGGGCATGCCAGGCACGAGGAGCTTGCTTCAAACCATATAGTGCTTTGGAAAGACGACAGATATAGTCAGGACGATCAGGATCAGAGAAACCAGGCGGCTGTTTCATATAAACCTCTTCCTCCAAAAATCCATGTAGAAAAGCATTCTGCACATCAAGTTGACGAAGGGACCAACCACGAGAAACAGCAATGGAGAGAAGAAGCCGAATAGTGGTAGGCTTGACGACAGGACTGAAGGTGTCCTCATAGTCAAGACCATGACGCTGCCGAAAACCGCGAGCAACAAGTCGCGCTTTGTAACGCTCAATAGATCCATCCGAATGCTTCTTCACTTTGAATACCCATTTTGAGTCAATAACATTTACCCGTGGTGGTGGAGGAACGAGAGTCCATGTCTTGTTACGAAGGAGAGCATAAAACTCCTGCTCCATAGCCTCTCGCCAATGTGGAATGCGCAGGGCAGCCTGATATGAGCGAGGCTCAGAAGATGGATCCGCAACAGCAGCAGCCAAACAAGCAGCCAACCAAGCAACCGTACCATCCGTACGTTCCTTAGGTTTGAAAATGCCACTGCGACTGCGTGTATGTGGTCGAGACACAGGAACCACCGAGGTCGACGGAGCAGCCTGCAACGGGCTGGAGGACGGCGACGTTGACGAGTCAGCCGGTGACGAGGAGCCAGGCACGGTAGCCTCAGACTCAGTCGGCGAAGAAGGCCGGCCCACCGGCGAAATCGGCAGAGCAGACGAAGCAGCTGGCGACTCCGGCATCCCAGACCGGGCCGATGGCGAGCTCGGCATAGTGGGCCGTGGCGCGGCCGGTGTCGCGGGCCGATCCGCTGATGAAGGCGACGTGAGGACCCGAGCCGCGGGCGAAGACGGCGTGACGGGCCGAGCCACGGGCGACTCGGCGGCCGCTGGCGAAAAAGGCCGAGCCGCTGGAGACTCGGCGATCACTAGCGTAGCAGACCGAACAGTGGAGATGCTTGGCGCGACGGGCTCGTCGGGTGACCATGCATGGGCACGCGAATTGATGCCATGCAACAGAGGGCGATCAACATGCCCACCAAAAGACGACGATGATGATGGTGAATCCTCCAACAGCTCCAAACGAGCTCCACGTCCGGTTCCTGCACCATGGTTAGGTAACAGCAAAGGAGAGTATGCAACATCATCAAATTGGTCAGAAGCAACAGAGGATGAATGCAGGGATGGTGGTTCGACAGTGGACACAGGAAGGTTGGCAAAGGGAAAAAACATGCTCATCAAACACGACGTCCCGAGATATATAGACACGATTAGTGGGAACATGAAGACATTTGTAACCTTTATGAAGAGAGCTATAGCCAAGGAAAACACACTTCTTAGAACGAAACTCAAGCTTGCGCTTGTTATATGGACAAAGATGCGGCCAGCAAGCACACCCAAATACCTTGAGAAAGGTATAATCAGGTTGCTCATTAAGGAGAACCTCAATGGGAGTCTTCATGTTTAAAACACGAGTAGGAGTACGATTGATGAGAAAGCATGCAGTGGTGAAAGCATCACTCCAAAACCAAAACGGAACAGATGCATGGGCCAAAAGAGTAAGACCAGCTTCAACAATATGACGATGCTTACGTTCGACTGAACCATTCTGCTGATGTGTATGTGGACATGCTAAACGATGAGCTATCCCAAGCGACTGAAAGAAGGAGTTGAGGTTGCGATACTCGCCCCCCCAGTCCGACTGGACATGAACAATTTTGTGCTTGAGAAGACGTTCAACATGTTTTTGAAACTGAACAAAAATATCAAACACATCAGATTTGCGTTTAATAAGGTAAAGCCAGGTAAAGCGACTATAAGCATCAACGAAACTGATATAGTAATTATGACCACTGACAGAAGTCTGAGCAGGACCCCATACATCTGAAAACACAAGTTCTAACGGATGTTTCACCTCACGACTGGACTCCGAAAAAGGAAGTTGATGACTCTTCCCCTGCTGACAAGCATCACACACTGCTACATCTTTATTACTAGACAAACTAGGAAGCTCATGACGACGCAAAATATGACGGACAATAGGTGTGGCCGGGTGACCAAGACGAGCATGCCACTGTGACGGAGAGACCCGAACTCCACTGAAAACACGAGCGACACCAGGATGCTCCAGACGGTAGAGGCCCTGGCACAACCGCCCACTAAGAAGAATGTCCCTCGTGCCCCGATCCTTAATAAAAAGATCAAAAGGGTGAAATTCACAAAGCACATTATTATCACGTGTGAGTTTAGGAACTGAAAGAAGATTGCGGGTCACAGATGGAACGCGAAGAACATTGCGAAGCTGAAGACTCCTATTGGCATGTCTAGTGAGAAGAGATGCTTGACCAATATGAGAGATGTGCATACCTGCTCCATTGGCGGTGTGGATCTTGTCGGAGCCATGATAGGGTTCACGAGTGTGAAGCTTCCCCAGCTCGCTGGTCAGATGCTCTGTCGCCCCAGAGTCTATGTACCAGTGTGGATCGATGGAGTAGGACTGAGTGTGTCCCTGGTGCTTCTGCGGCGCGGGACGATCAGCCATGGCGACCTGACGGGCATTGTTGCGTGTATCTTTGCCGTCATTGCCAAGACCAAGGAAGCTTCGCTGGAAGCGCTTATGACATTTGGAGGCCCAGTGCCCATCGCGGCCACAAAGCTGACACACACGTGGACCGCCAGCCCCCGGTAAGGTCGCAGTAGGTGGGGGGGCCGAGGCGGGCGACGGTGGCAGCCCCAAGGGAGACCGGGGTGATGAAGAAGAGCGGCCACCCTTGGTGGCGACGTTGGCCGAGAGAGAGCCAGTGCCCCTGGTGCGGCGAGTCTCGACCCGTTGCTCAGTGAGAAGAAGCCGAGAGAAAACCTCGTGTGCCAACATGGGTGTCGAGTTACCCCGCTCGTTGATGATCTCGACTAAGGCATCATACTCCTCATCAAGACCATTGACAATAAACGAGTTGAACTCGGAGTCGGTGAGGGGCTGTCCAATGGAGGCCAATGTGTCGGCAAGGCCCTTGACCTTGTTGTAGAACTCAGTGGCCGTGGAGTCAAGCTTCTGACACTCTCCAAGCTGACGACGGAGTGCAGAGACACGAGCCTGGGACTGCGCTGCAAAGGTGCGCTCAAGGATGGTCCAGGCCTCATGAGACGTCTTCGCGAAGACAACAAGGCCGGCAACTGCCGGCGAGAGCGACCCCTGGATGGAGGAGAGGTTCGCCTGGTCCTGCCCCGTCCAGACGCGATGGGCCGGATTGTAGACCGGACCGTGCACGCTGTCTACCAGCGCGGGTGGGCAGGGAAGCGATCCGTCGACGTAGCCTAGCAGGTAGTGACTCCCCAAGAGCGGGAGAACCTGCGCACGCCAGAAGATGTAGTTGTCTGCGGAGAGCTTGATGGTGATGAGATGACCGAAGTGAAACGGCGGCGGCGAAGACGATCCCATCGAGGAGGCTGCCTGGGGTGCAAACACCATGGAGGCAGCCGGAGGCACCGAAGCCGATGCGGGAGGAGGCGGGACCGCAGCCAGGGCGGGCCCCGCAAAGCTCGCGGCCGGTGCGGATGCCGCAAGGCCCGCGGCCGGGGCGGACGCCGCCAACCCCGCCAGCGGGGCGGTGTGATCCGCTCGCAGCAGGAGCGGCGGGACGACGCCTGCGGAATCCGCAGCGGACGGCGGCGCCGCGGTGTGGACCACGAGGTCACGCCCGAGCGAGGGTGCCGGCGGCGTGGAGAAGACGGAGCCGATGCTCCTTGTCCCGATCGGAGCCGGAACGGAGACGGCATCGAGCGGGAGGTTGAGCAGAGCCGCAAGAGAGGCCGGGAGGAAGCCCGCAGCAGTGGAACCGGTGGTGGCGGCGCTCGACATGGCGGCGGCGCGATCGGTGGCGCGGCGGCGGCGGTGAAGGCGGCGGCTGCTGCGGCGGCGGTGCGGGTATTAGGGTTTAGAAGCGGAAGCGATCGTAACCTAGCGTGATACCATGTAAGACAATAAGTTTTGGGAACCAGCACAACCCTCTAGGGGTGGCTTATCTCATTATATATAATGGTTGTGTTACAATACGTACATAGGTACAGAAGTTATACATAGTCTAACACGCACTCGTGGGCAAAGCTGGATGGGTCGCGGAGCCTGGGAGTGGCCAGATGAAGGAGGGATTGTCGGCGGCGAGATCGGTGGGGAGCGGCGGCGGCGTCCAGGTCGGGGAATCGAGGTCGAGAGTCGGCTCTTTTTTGAAAGAAAAACAACGAACCGAGGCGGCGTGCAGGCAGGATTCGTGGCATCTATGCCATACACCGAGGCAGAGGAGATGTGCCCGTCTCTGGTCTTTTTTTTTTGAGCTATAGTCTATTTTTTTTTTGTCAGCAGTGCGCTGCAGGCCCAAACTATCGAAACGTTTTTAGGGTCAGTTTGGTTGGTACCCTGGGTGTGTTGTGCCTGAAATCTTTTGCTGCCTGGCCTCGGCCTGGAAAGTTGGAGTTTTCGGCCTGCACAGGCTAGCCTGGCATCGGAGTGTTTGGTTTTCACCCTGGGCCTGCAGCTTTGTCCTTTAGGATTAGAACTAGCGCATATGCCCGTGTTGTAACGGGAGATATTTATTATGACAAGCAATGCGAGAAAAATAATATGTCCACCAAAAATAGTCTCCGTAACGGTGGCCGACAGAGCTAGGAGCCGCGATCTTGTCGTGGGTCATGTTTGGCCGACGAGATCCTGATAGTGGTGGGTTTGGTCGGCGTCTCCTATCACGGCGTAACCAAATGTATTACTAATTGCAGCGCATAAATCAAAGACTCAATGACATGCTGCTAGCTAGTTGAACAAACACGTTCTATTGACCAATGGCAAGCACGGATATGTAAGAACGTAATGCAGCATTAGATTTGAAACATATTTTTAACTTTTTTCAAACCTATCACAGAAAATAACAATGAATTTGCGTATATTTTTGAAACATGAACATTTTTTGAAAATTCAAACAGTTTTTGAAAATTCTGAATATTCCCAAAAGACATGAGCAAAATTTTAAATTGGAATATATTTTCCTAAATTCACAAAAAAATTCTGAAAACATGAACCTTTTATAATAAACTGAACATTTTTTGAATTAGTGAACAATTGTTTTTAAATGGTAACATGTTTTGAACATTCAGAAAGTTTTTGAAAATGTTTTTTCAATTAAGAAAATTATTTTAATTTCGTAACCATTTCACAAAAAAACATTTTCAAATTTGAAACATTTTTCTAAATGCAAAAAGAAACATTGGAAATTGTCAATAATTGCATAAAATATATAATTTTTTTTGAAAAATTGGAACTTTTGTTTTATTTTGAACAAAATTCAGAACAAAAACAAAGTTTTGAACTTTTATAGAACAATTGTTTTTTGAGACATTCGAATATTTATCGAAAACTTGAACCAAAAATTGAAATTATGAGGTTTTTTTGAAAATTTCGAATTTATTAGAAAAGAAAAAAAACGAAATTAAACTTGGAAGAGTAAAACATAAAAATAATTAGGAAATAAAAAGAAAACGAAAGAGAAAAAAAGCCAGAATATAGGATAAAACGAAAATTGGCCGGCCCAGTATTGGGGGACTTGTGCGAAACTTTGGGTATTTGAAGCTCTGTGCGGTAAATAGGGTTCTGTCAGCTGTGTGCGTAGGAAAATAAGTGGCCTTGCTGCACTGGGCCTCAACGCCCGGCCCAGGTACAAAATCTGGACAAGCCGTTTTTCTTTTCTAGCACACGAAAGCACAAAAATTTAGTATCACCTCGGATAAAAGAAAAATCTTTTCGTTGGTGAACGGATGAAAAAAAGCGAAGAAACACACCTTGCTTTATTAGTAGGTATACATATAGATATAGATATAGATATAGATATAGATATAGATATAAATATAGAAGTATAGATATAGATATTTTATGTAAAAAGCAATCTGTACTAATGAGTGCCAGGCTAGTTGATGCACACTCAGGCGGATGGGATGAGACGCCTGGGCCAGGCTAACCACCATGCCTGGGCTAAGCATATCATTTTCTTTGGTTTTTTCAATCTTCACCATGCTAATCAAAGGTGGGACAACCAGGCCAGGTAGAGACTTTTTCTCCCAGGACACAATCCAAACAACTACCAGGCAGACTCGAGGACAAGCAGATGGCTAAAACCGGCCACTGGTAACGCGAAGATGAATGTAGATGGTGGGGTCTCGAGGAATGAAGCACGAGGAGCAGCGGCTGTTATATGCAGAGATGAAACAAGAGCTTTTTTGGGAGCTTCTGCAATTGTTTTTGATGGCCTAGTGGATCCACCAAGTCTGGAAGCACAAGCATGAAATGAAGCTTTAGCGCTAGCCAAAGATCTGAATTTGCGGAGAGTTCAGGTGGCCTCGGACTGCCTAGAGGTTTTGAACAACATCAACAAGGGTGGAGCGCCTGTGTATGGTCTGGTCTTGCACGAGATAAAGGATCGGGTGAATGATCTTGAGTCTGTTAAGTTTTCTTTTGAATTTTGTAAGTCGAACTATGAAGCTCATGCTTTGGTTAAGGCTGCTACTTCTCTGGCAGTCGGGCACCACTTGTGATTAGGGATTACACCCAATATCGTCTGTATTCCGCACTATGTTATTAATGAATAAAATCCCTTTTGCCCCTCAAAAAAAAAAAAAACCAGGCAGACTCCAGGGATCATCCAGGCCAAACATATAATAGTGTGGACGCCAACCAAACTGACCCTTAGAGCATCTCCAGCCGTTGGCCCCCTAGGTGGTGATTTTACGCGCTCTCTGGGGCGAGCCGGCGCTAAAATCGGCGCGGGCGAGCGGGTTCCCAGCCGCTCGCCCCAGGGTAGCCCTAGACGCGGTTTTTTTATTTTAAAAAGTCTGAATTCAGAAAAGTTCGGCTAAATTCAGCAAATTGGACAGAAAAGTTTGGGTAAATTTGGCAAAATGACATTAATATTCAACATGTTCGCCGTTACATAAATTATTAAAAAAAAGACATCTACGAGGCGAAGAAGTCGCAGAGTGCGGCGAAGTCGCCGACGTCGCCGCCGTCCTCGTCGTCGTCGTCGACCTTCTCCTTCTTCATGGCGCGACCGCCCCTGCTGGACCCCTGCCCGGCGTCTCCATGGCGGACCGGTGGTGGCGGCGCTTCGTCGTCCTCGCTGTCGTCGAGGACGACGACGCCTCCCTCGTCCCGGCCACGGCGCCGAGCTTCAAACCGCGCGAGGGCGGCGCGCTGCCGCTCCAGCTCCGTGCGCGCCCAGTCGTCGCGCGCCCATTTGAGGGCCGCTTCGTCGTCGACCTCCTCCTCCTTGACGCCGCCGGCGAGCCCGGGCTCCGTCTTCACGACGGGGAGCCCCGACTCCGGCTTGACGGCGGCGAGCCCCGGCTCCGTGTTTGGCTTGACGAAGCGCGAAGGAGCCGAGGAGGAGGCGCGCCGGCCGCCCTCGTTGATGACGATGCCGGTGCCGTGGGTGCACCGATCGAGCGGCGTCTCCGCGGTGGGCTCGACCTTGACGCCGAAGAGCGCCGGCGAGCTGGAAGAGTGGGAAGAGGAGCGGGAGGAGGAGGAAGAGGAGAAGGAGGCGAACCTCCTAGGCACCCACGGTTCGGCGCTCTGGCGGGGGTGTGGGACGGCCGCCGCGGAAGGGTATGCCAGCGGCGGGTTATTGCCACCCTCGAGGTACTCCAGCACCTCGTGTAGGGTTTGGCCGTGGACGCCCCACCAGAGGCGGCAGCCGTCGCTGTTCTTGACGCGGCCCACCACCGGCGCCCCGTTCATGGACGCCAGCCGTTGTGCCTGCCGCCGCTGGAAGTAGTTCGCCCATGCCGCGTGGTTGTTGGCGGCGTACTGGGGGAGGGCGCGCTCCTCCTCCGTCAGGGACGACCTCACGCGGTCGACCTCGGCAGCGAAGAAGCCGGGGCGCGCGATGACGTCAGGAACCGGGAGGATGGGGACGCCGCAGTTGCTGAGCCCGGAGGCTCTGCGTGCATGTCTGGCGGCGCCGGGATGTTCACCTCGAACAGGAGCCACGCCTCCCCCTCCTGAAGTGTTCGACCATCGATGGAGAGGGAATGGAAGGGGAGGATGGGGGAGATAGCAGAGCTTGGCGGCACGGGCAGGAGATAGCAAAGACTCGGCGGCGATGGGTTTGGGCTCGGGCTGGTGTGGCCAGCGGCGAGGGGGGTGCGGTGGGTTTTATAGTCCGCGCCATGTGTATGCGTGGCGGGAGGGGAGGCGTCGCCGCGCCGCCCGTGAGGAATCAATGGCAAGGTTGACCGGCGGCAACCTTGCTGTTGATTCCCCGCGGGAAAACGAGGCGCTCTGGGGGAAGACGAGGCATCGTCTCGCTGACGCGGCTGGCCCGCAACTCTTTGACGCCAAAAACGCTCGCCCCGGCGCCCCCCGGCTCCCCCCATCGCGCCGGGTTCGGCGTGGGTCCGCCGGCGCCAATTTCGGTCCAAGTCGGCGAAAAGCGGGCTCCTGGGGGCGCGACTGGGCCGATTTTGGAGCGTCGGTGCGGCAAAAACGCTTGGGAAGGACCTGTTGGGGGCGCGGCTAGAGATGCTCTTACCTACAACTCATGACGGACGGAAACAAAAAAACGTATACAAACAGAAATGATTACTTTATCCTCGGGAATTTTTTATTAATAAAACCAGACGTATGGAGAACTATGAAAGCCCCAGCCCTTTAATATTAGGTAAAGAAGAGGTGGGAGAGCGTCGCAAGCACTTACTCATTGGTGGCATGCCACATTTTCGTTAACCTCCCTCCCATGAAGATAATGATCGAAGGACTAACTGCCCGGCGTCCTGTTCCCCTGTTCGGGGGACGGGAAGGGGATGATCCGCCCACAATGAGTCTTAGTTCGCGGGACCTCCCGTCCCCTTCAAGAAGCCCTGGAGGTGTCACTGTCTTCGGATCGTCGTCCGGTTCACTGAAAATAGGGAAAGAAGTGACGATCAGGAAATGGACGTACATACCAAAGAAAGTAAAAGACAAGCAAAACTGACCCGCCAAGACCGATAATATGAGTTTGACGATGCCGTCTCTTGGGACCCTTGGGGACAGGCCTATCCTCTTCCCGGGGGCATCGCCGCCTCATGCCCGGGAGGATTATGTTAGGTTCTGACCGCGTGAAGGGAGAACAACCGCGTGTATGATGGAGCACTGCCCGATATCCGCCGCCTCTGCCGTCATCCGAATCAGAGTCAGATGCTTACCCCGACCATGGAAAAAGATTCGGGTGTTCGGGGTCGAGTAGGTCCTTCGGGATGATGCCCCATTGGTTACAGACCGACCAAGATGGAATCACGCTCGTTGTTGTCATAAAGGGGGCGGACAGATTCCAGAAGGGCGATCATGCCCTCGAGTTCAACAAGCTCCCTTAGGATGGCAACAATTGTGTCGTGGTCCATCCTGGAACAGTGAAGACGTTGGGGATCTGAAGGACCGCTGAATTGCCACATCGGCTGCCCCCTTGCCTGCAAGGGGGTCATGCGGTGGCGCAACAAGTTGAGTGCCACCATATGGCAGTGAAGCCCGAGCTCTGACAAGCGCTGAATGCGATCCAACACTGAAGCCGGGCTCTATCGACCACCGAAGCCCTCCTCCATCCTTTATGCTCGATTGCGCGGGCCGTGGGTTGTTGCAGAAGCACCCAGTGTCCCGGAGGCCGGTGAGCACCCACCTTTGATTCCAGTTCACCGAGACGGAGTGCAGTTCAAGCTTTGGATACCCAAGGTTTTTCACTCCGTCTGCTAGGATGAAAGACACGCATCCAAAGATCTGATCCCCAGGGGACATGTGCATCGAGAAGAAATGGCGGAAAAGCTGCAGCGATGAAATCACCCCCACAAATGCTTCGCACAAATGGGCGAATAAGGCTAGAGTCAAGACTACATTTGGGCAGAGATGGAGCAAATGAATTTGGCAGTGCTCTAGAACGACACGAAGAAGGCAGAAAATAGGGGGACCAACCCCGCAGCGAGGAAGATGACGAAGATGGGTGTGTCAATGACATCAGATTCCGCCAGCCGCCTTGAGCCGGGTATCCCCCACTCGTTGTTCTCCTTGCTGACGATGTGGCAGACCTTATCGAGCCCCTTGGCGTTCATAATCCTCATACGTGGCAAAGCCTGGGGGGGGGGGGGTTCTGACGGTGTGGCCCCTCGCTTCGTCCTCTCTTTGCCGGCACATTTTTTCTCCGCAGCGCCATGATACGGTGAGGAGGCGTTTGCTTTGGGAAGGAGAGACGAGGCATGGGCTCCGTCATCTATTGACTCTTCAAACTTATGTTTAGCGGGGGCTGAAACTGCTTGCCAACCGAGAAACCATTTTTTTGTCCGCTCATCCCAGTTGGGGGAATCATGGAACAAGAATCGAGAAGACGCCAGCACATGATGACAGTTTGGCTAACATCTTCATGATGGCGTGTGAAATTGAGATATTGAGACGGCGTATTGCTGCATTGAAGGCCGACGACACGTGTTGGACCCTCTCCGGTCCGTGGCCCCATTGCTCCTCCTTCGTATATCACGGAGGTTGCGATCGAAGAATGGGTCAGGAGCTACTGTTGGACTCGTGGATTATGGGGTATCCAGGACCGGACGACCGAAACGATCCAAGACGGCACCATGGAGAAGCAAGGAGTAAATACAATGATGGAAGGAGTTCTCCGGGACAATTTGGGGATTTCTCCCTACTGGACGAGCCTCCCAGGAAGCCATCCCGAGAACCTCACATGAGATGGGTGAAGGGGTTCTGCCTGGCGTTACAAAGGTGTACTGCACCTACGGACGAAGCATGGAGCGGAAGCAATGAGATTTGACTTTAGGCGACCTACCGATGACGTCCCGTCTTTGGATGGTCATCAATAGTGTTGCGGGACAACCCACTTGAGCACGCCACAAGGTGGCTTTGAAGCAGGCTACGGGTGTTAGGGGGTACCTTCCGTGATTCTCTCCCTTCACCTCAAACCGCCTTCCTCCCTCGCCCGCGTTGTATAAATAAGGAAGGATTGGGACCTTGAACCTTACGATTGCTGGACGTGTTCGGTCCCTGGCCAAACTCTCAAAGGGTTGTTGCTCCCAACTCATATGTAGGTTCTTAGAGACCGACAACGCACACTGCTAAAATTTATTTACCGGTGGCGTTTCCTGTGTTGAGACGCTCGTAAAGTTATATGGACGACAAGGCTGTAGGGTGCTAAGTACTAGCAGTGTTTGATAAATTTAAGCTGTTAGTACTCAGATCTCAACGATGTTTGAGCTGTAGGCGAATGCAGTTGATAGTTTGGAAAAAAATTTATAGCCGCGTTCTATTTTTCTGACACGTAGCCAGTAGTGAAATCCTACACGGGTTTTTTCTACTAGTGATAGGAGTAATATGGCTTCCCCTAAGACTCATAACATGAATATGAATTAATCTGAATATATTGCCTTGTGCACTTTTTTGTGAGTGCATTGCACATGAGAAATTAGTAGTTGTATTACAATGGAGCAAAACTTGTTCACTTAACTTAAGTACTACCATTCCCCTAACATTTTCCATTAACTAAAACCCAAATATATGCAAACGTATCCTTTAAACTAAGTTCTAAATCCCCTCAGTTAAATTGTTTTTGTTGGGATACATAGCATGCAATTTTAAAAAAATTCCTATGATCACGCAAGATCTATCTAGGAGATGCGTAGCAACCAGAGGGGGAGAGTGTGTCCACGTACCCTCATAGACCAAAAGCGAAAAGCGTTAGTTTAACACGGTTGATGTAGTCGAACGTCTTTGTGATCCAACCGATCAAGTACCGAACGTACGACACCTCTCAGTTCATCACACGTTCAGCTCGATGACGTCCCTGATACGTCTCCAACGTATCTATAATTTTTTATTGCTCCATGCTATATTATCTACTGTGTTAGGCAATATTGGGCTTTATTTTACACTTTTATATTATTTTTGGGACTAACCTATTAACCGGAGGCCCAGCCCAGATTTGCTGTTTTATGCCTATTTCAGTGTTTTGAAGAAAAGGAATATCAGATGGAGTCGAAACGGAATGAAATCAACTGGAGAAGTTATTTTTGGAAGGAAAGCAACCCAGGGGACTTGGACTCCACGTCAGGAGATACGGGAGGTGCTCACGAGGGTGCCCCCCCCCCCCGGGCGCGCCCCCTGCCTCGGTGGCCCCCGTAGCTCCTCCGACGTACCACATGCACCCATATATACCTACGTAACCAAAAACTTCCAGAACGAAAAATAGATCGGGAGTTTCGCCGCCAGAAGCCTCCGTAGCCACCGAAAACCAATCTAGACCCGTTCTGGCACCCTGCCGGAGGGGGCAATCCTTCTCCGGTGGCCATCTTCATCATCCCATTGCTCTCCATGATGAGGAGGGAGTAGTTCTCCCTCGGGGCTGAGGGTATGTACCAGTAGCTATGTGTTTGATCTCTCTCTCTCGTGTTCTTGATTTGGCACGATCTTGATGTGTCGCGAGCTTTGCTATTATAGTTGGATCTTATGTTTCTCATCCCCCTCTTCTCTCTTGTAATGAATTGAGTTTTCCCCTTGAAGTAATCTTATCGGATTGAGTCTTTAAAGACTTGACAACACTTGATGTATGTCTTGCCGTGGATATCTGTGGTGACAATGCGATACCACGTGCCACTTGATGTATGTTTTGGTGACCAACTTGCGGGTTTCGTGACATTGGGAACCTATGCATAGGGGTTGGCACACATTTTCGTCGTGATTCTCCGGTAGAACTTTGGGGCACTCTTTGAGGTTCTATGTGTTGCTTGAATAGATGAATCTGAGATTGTGTGATGCATCTCGTATAATCATACCCACGGATACTTGAGGTGACATTGGAGTATCTAGGTGACATTAGGGTTTTGATTGATTTGTGTCTTAAGGTGTTATTCTAGTACGAACTCTAGGGCTGTTTGTGACACTTATAGGAATAGCCCAACGGATTGATTGGAAAGAATAACTTTGAGGTGGTTTCGTACCCTACCATAATCTCTTCGTTCGTTCTCTGCTATTAGTGACTTTGGAGTGACTCTTTGTTGCATGTTGAGGGATAGTTTTATGATCCAATTATGTTAGTGTTGTTAGGACTTACACTAGTGAAAGTATGAACCCTAGGCCTTATTTCCTAGCATTGCAATACCGTTTACGCTCACTTTTACCATTAGTTACCTTGCTATTTTTATAATTTCAGATTACAAATACTATTATCTACTATCCATATATCACTTGTATCACCATCTCTTCGCCGAACTAGTGCACCTATACAATTTACCATTGTATTGGGTGTGTTGGGGACACAAGAGACTCTTTGTTATTTGGTTGCAGGGTTGCTTGAGAGAGACCATCTTCATCCTACGCCTCCTACGGATTGATAAACCTTAGGTCATCCACTTGAGGGAAATTTGCTACTGTCCTACAAACCTCTGCACTTGGAGGCCCAACAACGTCTACAAGAAGAAGGTTGTGTAGTAGACATCAAGCTCTTTTCTGGCGCCGTTGTCGGGGAGGTGAGTGCTTGAAGGTATATCTTTAGATCTTGCAATAGTTCCTTGTTTTATCACTAGTTTAGTTTATAAAAGAAAACTATAAAAAAATGGATTTCAGTTTGTCTCATATGCTTCACCTTTTTAATATCTTTCGTGAGTATGATGGAAAGGATAATTGTGCTCAAGTGCTAGAAGAAGAAATCTATAAAATGTTTGGCACTAAATATTTGAATGATGAGCATGATTGCAATGTTGTTAGTATGAATTCCTTGAATATCCATGATGCTAATGATATGCAAAGCCACAAGCTTGGGGAAGCTATGTTTGATGAAGATGATATTTTTTGTCCCCCAAGCTTGGATGAGCAAATTTATTATGATGAAAGCATGCCTCCTATCTATGATGATTATTGTGATGACATGTATACTTTAAAGAACAATGATAACCATGAAACTTGTCATCTTGACCTTAATTTTCAATCACATGATAGTTATTTTGTTGAGTTTGCTCCCACTACTAATCATGAGAAGACATTTGCTTATGTGGAGAGTAATAAAAATTCTATGCTTGTAGATCATGAAAAGAATGCTTTAGGTGCTGGTTATATTGTTGAATTCATTCATGATGCTACTGAAAATTATTATGAGGGAGGAATATATGCTTGTAGGAATTGCAATAATATCAAGTTTCCTCTGTATGTGCTTAAAATTTTGAAGTTATGCTTGTTTTACCTTCCTATGCAAGTTGATTCTTGTTCCCACAAATTGTTTTCTCACAAAATCCCTATGCATAGGAAGCATGTTAGACTTAAATGTGCTAGTCATATTCTTCATGATGCTCTCTTTATGTTTCAATTCTTATCCTTTATGTGAGCATCATTGAAATCATCATGCCTAGCTAGGGGCGTTAAACGATAGCGCTTGTTGGGAGGCAACCCAATTTTATTAGTGCCTTGATTTTTGCTCCTGTTTAGTAATAAATAATTCATCTAGACTCTGTTTATATGTGGTTTTATGCCTTTAATTAGTGTTTGTGCCAAGTAGAACCATTGTGAAGACTTGGGAAAAGTCTTGTTGAACTTGCTGTAAAAAACAGAAACTTTAGCGCTCACGAGAACTGCTGTCATTTTTATTTGAAGAGTGATATTTAGTTAATTCTTTTTGCAGATGATTAATATATAAATTACTCACTTCCAGATATTTATTTTGGAATTTTTGGGGTTCCAGATCTTGCGCTAGCTACAGATTACTACAGACTGTCCTGTTTTTGACAGATTCTGTTTTTCGTGTGTTGTTTGCTTATTTTGATGAATCTATGGCTAGTAAAATAGTTTATAATCCATAGAGAAGTTGGAATACAGTAGGTTTAACACCAATATTAATAAAGAATGAGTTCATTACAGTACCTTGAAGTGGTTTTTTGTTTTCTTTCGCTAACGGAGCTCACGAGTTTTCTATTTTGAGTTTTGTGTTGTGAAGTTTTCAAGTTTTGGGTGAATTCTTTTGATGGATCATGGAACAAGGAATGGCAAGATCCTAAGCTTGGGGATGCCCATGGCACCCCCAAGATAATCCAAGGGCACCAAGAAGTCAAAGCTTGGGGATGCCCCGGAAGGCATCCTCTCTTTCGTCCACTTCCATCGGTAATTTACTTGGAGCTATATTTTTATTCACCAACATGATATGTGTTTTGCTTGGAGCGTCTTGTATTATTTGTGTCTTTGTGTCTTAGTATGCCACAATCATCCTTGCTGTACACACCTTTTGAGAGAGCCATACATGAATTAAAATTTGATAGAATACTTTATGTGCTTCACTTATATCTTTTGAGCGTTATAATTTTGCTCTATGTGCTTCACTTAGATCTTTTAGAGCACGGTGGTGGATTTGTTTTAAGAAACTATTGATCTCTCATGCTTCACTTAAATTATTTTGAGAGTCTCTTAATAGCATGATAATTTGCTTAATAATAATATGCTTGGTATTCAAGATTTGTGAAACTTTCTTTTGAGTGTGTTGAATACTAAGAAAAGATTGAAACATGATAATTGTTTTGAGATATGGAGGTGATAATATTAAAGTCATGCTAGTTGAGTAGTTGTGAATTTAAAGAATACTTGTGTTAAAAGTTTGTGATTTCCGTAGCATGCACGTATGGTGAACCGTTATGTGATGAAGTCGGAGCATGATTTATTTATTGATTGTCTTCCTTATGAGTGGCGGTCGGGGACGAGCGATGGTCTTTTCCTACCAATCTATCCCTCTAGGAGCATGCACGTAGTACTTTGTTTCGATAACTAATAGAATTTTGCAATAAGTATATGAGTTCTTTATGACTAATGTTGAGTCCATGGATTATACGCACTCTCACCCTTCCACCATTGCTAGCCTCTCTAGTACCGCGCAACTTTCATCGGTACCATAAACCCACCATATACCTTCCTCAAAACAGCCACCATACCTACCTATTATGGCATTTCCATAGCCATTCTGAGATATATTGCCATGCAGTCCACCATTCCGTTCAACATGACACATTCATCATTGTCATATTTCTTAGCATGATCATGTAGTTGACATAGTATTTGTGGCAAAGCCACCGTTCATAATTCTTTCATACTTGTCACTCTTGATTCTTTGCATATCCCGGTACACCGCCGAAGGCATTCATATAGAGTCATACTTTGTTTTAGAATCGAGTTGTAATAATTGAGTTGTAAATAAATAAAAGTGTGATGATCATCAGTCAATAGAGCATTGTCCCAAATAAAAAAAAAGAAGAGAAAGGCCAAAGAAAAAAAGAAGGCCCAAAAAAGAAAATAAATAAAAAGGGGCAATGCTACTATCCTTTTTACCACACTTGTGCTTCAAAGTAGCACCATGATATAGCAAGTCTCATATATTGTGCTTCAAAGTAGCACCATGTTCTTCATATGGAGAGTCTCATATGTTGTCACTTTCATATACTAGTGGGAATTTTACATTATAGAACTTGGCTTGTATATTCCAATGATGGGCTTCCTCAAATTGCCCTAGGTCTTCGTGAGCAAGAAAGTTGGATGCACACCCACTAGTTTCTTTTGTTGAGCTTTCATACATTTATAGCTCTAGTGCATCCGTTGCATGGCAATCCCTACTCACTCACATTGATATCTATTGATGGGCATCTCCATAGCCCGTTAATACGCCTAGTCGATGTGAGACTATCTTCTCCCTTTTTGTCTTCTCCACAACCACCATTCTATTCCACCTATACTGCTATATCCATGGCTCACGCTCATGTATTGCGTGAAGATTGAAAAAGTTTGAGAATATCAAAAGTATGAAACAATTGCTTGGCTTGTCATCAGGGTTGTGCATGATTTAAATATTTTGTGTGGTGAAGATAGAGCATAGCCAGACTATATGATTTTTTAGGGATAGCTTTCTTTAGCCATGTTATTTTGAGAAGACATGATTGCTTAGTTAGTATGCTTGAAGTATTATTGTTTTTATGTCAATATTAAACTTTTGTCTTGAATCTTATGGATCTGAATATTCATGCCACAATTAAGAAGAATTACATTGAAACTATGCCAAGTAGCACTCCGCATCAAAAATTCTTTTTTATCATTTACCTACTCGAGGACGAGCAGGAATTAAGCTTGGGGATGCTTGATACGTCTCCAACGTATCTATAATTTTTGATTGCTCCATGCTATATTATCTACTGTTTTAGGCAATATTGGGCTTTATTTTCCACTTTTATTATTTTTGGGACTCACCTATTAACCGGAAGCCCAGCCCAGATTTGCTGTTTTATGCCTATTTCAGTGTTTTAAAGAAAAGGAATATCAGACGGAGTCGAAACGGAACGAAATCAACTGGAGAAGTTATTTTTGGAAGGAAAGCAACCCAGGGGACTTGGACTCCACGTCAGGAGATACGGGAGGTGCTCAAAAGGGTGGGGGGCATGCCCCCCTGCCTCGTGGGACCCCCGTAGCTCCTCCGACGTACCACCTGCACCCATATATACCTACGTAACCTAAAACTTCCAGAACACAAGATATAGATCGGAAGTTCCGCCGCCAGAAGCCTCCGTAGCCACCGAAAACCAATCTAGACCCGTTCCGGCACCCTGCCGGAGGGGGCAATCCTTCTCCGGTGGCCATCTTCATCATCCCGGTGCTCTCCATGACGAGGAGGGAGTAGTTCTCCCTCGGGGCTGAGGGTATGTACCAGTAGCTATGTGTTTGATCTCTCTCTCTCTCTCGTGTTCTTGATTTGGCACGATCTTGATGTGTCGCGAGCTTTGCTATTATAGTTGGATCTTATGTTTCTCATCCCCTCTTCTCTCTTGTAATGAATTGTGTTTTCCCCTTGAAGTAATCTTATCGGATTGAGTCTTTAAAGACTTGAGAACACTTGATGTATGTCTTGTCGTGAATATCTGTGGTGACAATGGGGTACGACGTGTCACTTGATGTATGTTTTGGTGACCAACTTGCGGGTTTCGTGACATTGGGAACCTATGCATAGGGGTTGGCACACATTTTCGTCGTGATTCTCTGGTAGAGCTTTGGGGCACTCTTTGAGGTTCTATGTGTTGGTTGAATAGATGAATCTGAGATTGTGTGATACATCTCGTATGATCATACCCACGGATACTTGAGGTGACATTGGAGTATCTAGGTGACATTAGGGTTTTGATTGATTTGTGTCTTAAGGTGTTATTCTAGTACGAACTCTAGGGTTGTTTGTGACACTTATAGGATAGCCCAACGAATTGATTGGAAAGAATAACTTTGAGGTGGTTCCGTACCCTACCATAATCTCTTCGTTCGTTCTCCGCTATTAGTGACTTTGGAGTGACTCCTTGTTGCATGTTGAGGGATAATTTTATGATCCAATTATGTTAGTATTGTTGAGAGGACTTACACTAGTGAAAGTATGAACCCTAGGCCTTATTTCCTAGCATTGCAATACCGTTTACACTCACTTTTACCATTAGTTACCTTGCTGTTTTTATAATTTCAGATTACAAATACTATTATCTACTATCCATATACCACTTGTATCACCATCTCTTCGCCGAACTAGTGCACCTATACAATTTACCATTGTATTGGTTGTGTTGGGGACACAAGAGACTCTTTGTTATTTGGTTGCAGGGTTGCTTGAGAGAGACCATCTTCATCCTACGCCTCCTACGGATTGATAAACCTTAGGTCATCCACTTGAGGGAAATTTGCTACTGTCCTACAAACCTCTGCACTTGGAGGCCCAACAACGTCTACAAGAAGAAGATTGTGTAGTAGACATCAGTCCCTCGAACTCTTGATCGAGCAAAGTGTCGAGGGAGAGTTTCGTCAGCACGACGGCGTGGTGACAGTGATGGTGATGTGATCCGCGCAGGGCTTCGCCTAAGCACTACGACAATATGATCGGAGGAGTAAACGGTGGAGGGGGGCACCGCACATGTCTAAGAAACAATTGATGTTCTTTGGGGTGCCCCTGCCCCCGTATATAAAGGAGGAGAGGGGAGGAGGCCGACCTAGGTGGCGCAACAAGTGGGGGGAAACCCACTAGGACTCCTAGTCCTAGTCGGCCCCCTTCCTTCTTTCGGAGGGGGAAAGGGGAAGGAGAGGGAGAGGGAAAAGGAAAGGGGGGACGCTGTCGGTGTCAAAACCGGCGGATCTTGGGTAGGGGGTCCCGAACTGTGCATCTAAGGCGGATGGCAACAGGAGGCGAGGGACACAATGTTTACCTAGGTTCGAGCCCTCTTGATGGAGGTAATACCCTATGTCGTGCTTGATTGATCTTGATGATATGAGTATTACAAGAGTTGATCTACCACGAGATCATAGAGGCTAAACCCTAGGAGCTAGCCTATTATTATGATTGATCTTGTCCTACGGACTAAACCCTCCGGTTTATATAGACACCGGAGGGGGCTAGGGTTACACAGAGTCGGTTACAAGGGAGGAGATCTACATATCCGAATTGCCACGCTTGCCTTCCACGCAAAGGAGAGTCCCACCCGGACACGGGACGAAGTCTTCAATCTTGTATCTTCATAGTCCAACAGTACGGCCGAAGGATATTGTCCGGCTGTCCGAGGGCCCCCTAATCCAGGACTCCCTTAGTAGCCCCTGAACCAGGCTTCAATGACGATGAGTCCGACACGCAGATTGTCTTTGGCATTGCAAGGCGGGTTCCTTCTCCGAATACTCCATAGAAGATTTTGAACACAAGGATCTTGTCCGGCTCTACAAAACAAATTCCACATACCACCATAGAGAGTATAATATTCCCACCAATCTAAACTGCTGACAACTTTTCATAACGTGACATCATGCCATGGCCCGGTCATTATTCGAATCGTTTTTCTCAAGCAGCTACTACACATATTGCGAGGCGGTTTTCTTGGCACATCTTGTCAAAGCAGAGATCGTGTCCCCTTATCACGGGATTCTCATCAATACGGGTGTGGGTAACCCAACCGTGCCATCAATTACGGAGCTTGGGGAATAAGCGAGTTTACCAGGCAGGTGGGGAGGCGCATAGCTTCTTCCGCCCTTATAAAGGGACAAGGACTCCTCCTTTTCACCCACGCCTTCTTCTTCCCTGCCCATCCATTCTTGCGCACTCGAGCTCCAGCGCCCAAGTTCACATTTTCTCCGTAAAACCACTCCAAACATGTCCGTAGCGGGAGGCAAGTGGATGGTCTCCTCCATTACGGAGGAGAACATTACAAAGCTCCGGGAAGCCAGATACCTGGCCACAGACATCGCGCACCGGCTCCCAGACTAGGGGCAGATCGTCCCTACCCCCGAACCCTATGAAAGGGTTGTATTCCTTACCCATTTCATCCGCGGGCTGGGATTTCCCCTCCACCCATTTGTTTGCGGGCTCATGTTCTACTACGGGCTGGGCTTCCACGATCTGGCCCCAAATTTCATCCTCAACATCTTGGCATTTATCTTCGTGTGTGAGGCCTTCCTCCGCATCAAGCCCCACTTCGGCCTGTGGCTGAAAACCTTCAAGGTTAAACCGAAGTTGGTGGTCGGCCAACAAGCAGAGTGCGGAGGCGCCATGGTGGGAAAAATGCCCAACGTCACCTGGCCCGAAGGCTCCTATGTGGAGACAGTGAAGGGGTGGCAATCGGGGTGGTTCTACATCACCGAGCCACGTGACACCAACTAGGTGGCGGCCCCCGAATTTAGATCTGGCATCCCCACGCGGATCACCTCCTGGAAAGAGAAGGGCCTATCCTGGGTTTCATCGGTGGAGCTGACTGGACTCCAGAACTGTGTTAAAAACATGATAAGCAAGAAAATCAAGCTTGTCAACGTGGTCCAGGTCATGCTCTTCCGCCGGATCCTCTTGTGTCAAAGACGGGCATTCAATATGTGGGAGTTCGACCTGGCTAAGCACCAGACGCTGCGAGAGCTCTTCGACACAACACACCAGGACATCTGGAGGGTGCTGTTCAAGTCTACCGAGGTACCCCCTCCCCTTACCGAGGATCGCGGACTTAGCGCAAAGTGCCCTACCAATCCGGTAAGCTTCTTACATCTCATAAGACGTTTCTTTCCCCAGTATAATCATGTGGGGGATCTAAGCTTCCACGCCATTTAACAGGAATGGGCCGCAATAGCGGAGCAGATTGACTGCCCGGCCCCACTGCCCGAGGATCCAGCAAGTGCTCTCTTAACGGAGATGCTGGTTCCAGCGCCCTATGAGGCACTGGAGAAGAAGGCCAAGAAGAAGGCCACGGGGACCAGGAAAGGTCTCCGACGCAAGGTCGTATCGGAATCATCGTCCGATAACACCAAAGCGCCCTCCTCCCACGAAAACGAGGAGGAGGAAGAGGAAAGTTCCCCCCCCAGCCGAGGGAGACAAGAAAAGGAAGGCCGCCCCGTCAGGGGAAGCCGTAGGGTCCAAGAAGGGAAGGACTCTCCTTCCGGACTGCTCCACGACGGTCGCTTTTAGCGACGAGGAGTGGTTACCGAGGGACAAGCCCCTGGCAAAGTCCTAAGTATCCGGATACTGTAATAATTCTTGGTATGTTTTATTTTATTACTTCTTATCATGCCGAACATGATCATGCAGCCCCTCCAAAGCCCGTATCGACGTATCCTCTTCGGATGAGTCTTTGGGCCCATCGGAGATGAACAACGATTCACTCCCGACCGCCTCCTCCCCCCGCCCTACGGACGACGTCGAGGTGCTGTCTCAAAGGGTACCGAACCAAGGGGAGACAGTTCCGGAAGCGCCCCAAGGCGACATTCCGGACGCTGGGCGCACGAGGGGCAAGACTCCCATGGGCTCTAATGCCGGGGGAAGCAAGTCTGTGCCGATGGCCTCTGTCCATCCAGGGTCATCGGACAATTTGCTGGAAGCGCTTCGCGGCGCTTCCATTGACGAAGAGCACCGCACTATCATGAGTGCGATGGTCAAGAAGATTCAGTCCGCCAAAAGCGGACTGACTGAAGCCTGTGTCAGCCTCCTAACAGGCTTTGAGGTAAGTAATCAAATTATGAGAAAATGTTATAGCATAGACAGTAGCCCCTGATGCTCTGTTTGGTGTTCGGAAGAAAAGCCAAACAGAGGATCAAATAATAACCATAGGAGTCTAATCAGAATATGTCTATGTGAATAAGCAGGCTTCAATGCTGGCCGCTGCCGCTCACACAGCGGAGGTCTCCGCACTGAAGCGGGAACTCGAGCGGTCCGAGGAAGAGCTCGGCCTTACCAAGAGGCAGCTCGAAGACAACAAAGGTAAGTGATACCTCGTCTGTTTATTGATAAAGAAAAAGGAAACTTGTTGTTAGATCACAGGATCGTCATGAACTTTGCTAGGGGCCACGACTGAAGTGGCGACCCTGAAAAAGGCGCTGTCCGAGGCCGAAGACAAAGCGGCCAAGGAGCGCGCCAAGCGTGAAAAGCAAGAGGCCCGAGTCAGAGAGGTTCAACAAGAGCTCCAGGAGTCTGTCAAGAAGTACGAGTCCTTGGAGCGTGACTCGAGGACGCAAGGGTCCGAGCTTGCGAAGGCCCTCGAGAACGCACAGAATGCCAAGGCCGAAGCCCAAAAGGTCCTCCAGAAAATTGAGGCGGTCGGCAAGATAGCGGCAGGTAAGGCATTCTTTATGCAAAGCAAGCATGTGAAGGAAACTTTCCTTTTACTTACCCGAATTCGGAGCTCTCCAGGAGCGTTCAGAGATCTACCCACCAGTGTGTCGGATGCCACGGAGTTCTACCGGGCCGAGGAAGGGAGCTCGACGGAGAAGTTGTTCTGGTCTCAGTATACTGGGACCGAACATGTGATGCCCTTGAGTGACCAGTTGAAGCAACTGGTCGAGCTTCACAAGGCGGCCGAACTGGCCATGAAGGGCCTCATAGTCCGGATGTGGCCTGGTAAGGTGAAGGAAATATGCCCTAGAGGCAATAATAAAGTTATTATGTATTTCCTTATATCATGATAAATGTTTATTATTCATGCTAGAATTGTATTAACCGGAAACATAATACATGTGTAAATACATAGATAAACAGAGTGTCACTAGTATGCCTCTACTTGACTAGCTCGTTAATCGAAGATGGTTATGTTTCCTAACCATGAACAAAAGAGTTGTTATTTGATTAACGAGATCACATCATTAGAATAATGATGTGATTGACATGACCCATTCCATTAGCTTAGCACCCGATCGTTTAGTATGTTGCTATTGCTTTCTTCATGACTTATACATGTTCCTATGACTATGAGATTATGCAACTCCCGTTTGCCGGAGGAACACTTTGTGTGCTACCAAATGTCACAACATAACTGAGTGATTATAAAGGAGCTCTACAGGTGTCTCCAAAGGTACATGTTGGGTTGGCGTATTTCGAGATTAGGATTTGTCACTCCGATTGTCGGAGAGGTATCTCTGGGCCCTCTCAATAATGCACATCACATAAGCCTTGCAAGCATTGCAACTAATGAGTTAGTTGCGAGATGATGTATTACGGAACGAGTAAAGAGACTTGCCGGTAACGAGATTGAACTAGGTATTGAGATACCGACGATCGAATCTCGGGCAAGTAACATACCGATGACAAAGGGAACAACGTATGTTGTTATGCGGTCTGACCGATAAAGATCTTCGTAGAATATGTGGGAGCCAATATGAGCATCCAGGTTCCGCTATTGGTATTGACCGGAGACGTGTCTCGGTCATGTCTACATTGTTCTCGAACCCGTACGGTCCGCATGCTTAAGGTTTCGATGACAGTTATATTATGAGTTTATGAGTTTTGATGTACCAAAGGAGTTTGGAGTCCCGCATGAGATCGGGGACATGACGAGGAGTCTCGAAATGGTCGAGACGTAAAGATCGATATATTGGACGACTATATTCGGACATCAGAAAGGTTCCGAGTGATTCGGGTATTTTTGGAGGTACCGGGGAGTTACGGGAATACGAGGAAGAAGCAATGGGCCTTAATGGGCCTTAGTGGGAAGAACCAGGAGGTGGTGCGCGCCCCTCCCAAGCCCAGTCCGAATTGGACAAGGGGTTTGGGGCGCGGCCCCTCTCTCCCTTCCTTCCCCTCTTCCCCCCTTCCCCCCTTCTCCTAGTTGGACTAGGAAAGGAGGAAACCTACTCCAACTAGGAGTAGGAATCCTACTCCCTGGCGCGCCCCTCCTAGGGCCAGCCTCCTCCCCCTTGCTCCTTTATATACGGGGGCAGGGGGCACCTCTATACACACAAGTTGATCCTCGTGATCGTTTTCTTAGCCGTGTGCGGTGCCCCCTTCCACCATACTCCTCGATAATATTGTAGTGGTGCTTAGGCGAAGCCCTGCGACAGTTGAACACCAAGATCGTCACCATGCCGTCGTGCTGACGGAACTCTTCCCCGACACTTTGCTAGATCGGAGTCCGGGGATCTTCATCGAGCTGAACGTGTGCTAGAACTCGGAGGTGCCGTAGTTTGGGTGCTTGATCGGTCGGGTCGCGAAGACGTACGACTACATCAACCGCGTTGTCATAATGCTTCCGCTTCCGGTCTACGAGGGTACGTAAACAACACTCTCCCCTCTCGTTGCTATGCATCACCATGATCTTGCGTGTGCGTAGGATTTTTTTTGAAATTACTACGTTCCCCAACAGTGGCATCCGAGCCTAGGTTTTATGTGTTGATGTTATATGCACGGGTAGAACACAAGTGAGTTGTGGGCGATATAAGTCATACTGCTTACCAGCATGTCATACTTTGGTTCGGTAGTATTGTTGGACGAAGCGGCTCGGACCGACATTACGCGTACGCTTACGCGAGACCGGTTCTCCCGACGTGCTTTGCACAAAGGTGGCTAGTGGGTGTCAGTTTCTCCAACTTTAGTTGAACCGAGTGTGGCTACGCCCGGTCCTTGCGAAGGTTAAAACAACACCAACTTGACAAACTATCATTGTGGTTTTGATGCGTAGGTAAGATTGGTTCTTACTTAAGTCCGTAGCAGCCACGTAAAACTTGCAACAACAAAGTAGAGGACGTCTAACTTGTTTTTGCAGGGTATGTTGTGATGTGATATGGTCAAGACATAATGCTAAATTTTATTGTATGAGATGATCATGTTTTGTAACCAAGTTATCGGCAACTGGCAGGAGCCATATGGTTGTCGCTTTATTGTATGCAATGCAATTGTGCTGTAATGCTTTACTTTATCACTAAGCGGTTGCGATAGTCGTGGAAGCATAAGATTGGTGAGATGACAACGATGCTACGATGGTGATCAAGGTGTCGCGCCGGTGACGATGGTGATCATGACGGTGTTTCAAAGATGGAGATCACAAGCACAGGATGATGATGGCCATATCATATCACTTATATTGATTGCATGTGATGTTTATCTTTTATGCATCTTATCTTTCTTTGTTTGACGGTAGCATTTTAAGATGATCTCTCACTAATTATCAAGAAGTGTTCTCCCTGAGTATGCACCGTTGCGAAAGTTCTTCGTGCTGAGACACCACGTGATGATCGGGTGTGATAGGCTCTACGTTCAAATACAACGGGTGCAAAACAGTTGCACACGCGGAATACTCAGGTTATACTTGACGAGCCAAGCATATACAGATATGGCCTCGGAACACGGAGACCAAAAGGTCGAGCGTGAATCATATAGTAGATATGATCAACATAGTGATGTTCACCAATGAAACTGCTCCATCTCACGTGATGATCGGACATGGTTTAGTTGATTTGGATCACATGATCACTTAGAGGATTAGAGGGATGTCTATGTAAGTGGGAGTTCTTAAGTAATATGATTAATTGAACTTAAATTTATCATGAACTTAGTCCTGGTAGTATTTTGCAAATCATGTTGTAGATCAATAGCTCGCGTTGTTGCTTCCCTGTGTTTATTTTGATATGTTCCTAGAGAAAATTGTGTTGAAAGATGTTAGTAGCAATGATGCGGATTGGATCCGTGATCTGAGGTTTATCCTCATTGCTGCACAGAAGAATTATGTCCTTGATGCACCGCTAGGTGACAGACCTATTGCAGGAGCAAATGCAGACGTTATGAACGTTTGGCTAGCTCAATATGATGACTACTTGATAGTTTAGTGCACCATGCTTAACAGCTTAGAATCGGGACTTCAAAGATGTTTTGAATGTCATGGACCATATGAGATGTTCCAGGAGTTGAAGTTAATATTTCAAGCAAATACCTGAGTTGAGAGATATGAAGTCTCCAACAAGTTCTATAGCTAAAAGATGGAGGAGAATCGCTCAACTAGTGAGCATGTGCTCAGATTGTCTGGGTACTACAATCACTTGAATCAAGTGGGAGTTAATCTTCCAGATAAAATAGGGATTGACAGAATTCTCTAGTCACCATCACCAAGTTAGTAGAACTTCGTGATGAACTATGATATGCAAGGGATAACGGAAACGATTCCCAAGCTCTTCGTAATGCTGAAATCGACGAAGGTAGAAATCAAGAAAAACATCAAGTGTTGATGGTTGACAAGACCACTAGTTTCAAGAAAAGGGCAAAGGGAAGAAAGGGAACTTCAAGAAGAATGGCAAGCGAGTTGCTGCTCAAGTGAAGAAGCCCAAGTCTGGACCTAAGCCTGATACTAAGTGCTTCTACTGCAAAGGAACTGGTCACTGGAAGCGGAACTACCCCAAGTATTTGGCGGATAAGAAGGATGGCAAAGTGAACAAAGGTATATTTGATATACAGATTATTGATGTGTATTTTACTAGTGTTCATAGCAACCCCTCGGTATTTGATACTGGTTCAGTTGCTAAGAGTAGTAACTCAAAACGGGAGTTGCAGAATGAACAGATACTAGTTAAGGGTGAAGTGACGATGTGTGTTGGAAGTAGTTCCAAGATTGATATGATCATCATCGCACACTCCCTATACTTTCGGGATTAGTGTTGAACCAAAATAAGTGTTATTTGGTGTTTGCGTTGAGCATGAATATGATCTGATCATGTTTATTGTAATACAGTTATTCATTTAAGTAAGAGAATAAATTGTTGTTCTGTTTACATGAATAAAACCTTATATGGTTACACACCCAATGAAAATAGTTCATTGGATCTCGATCGTAGTGATACACATAATCATAATATTGAAACCAAAAGATGCAAAGTTAATAATGATTGTGCAACTTATTTGTGGCACTGCTGTTTAGGTCATATTGGTGTAAAGCGCATGAAGAAACTCCATGCTGATGGGCTTTTGGAATCACTTGATTATGAATCACTTGATGCTTGCGAACCATGCCTTATGGGCAAGATGACTAAGACTCCATTCTCCGGAACAATGGAGCGAGCAACTGACTTATTGGAAATAATACATACTGATGTATGTGATCCGATGAGTGTTGAGGCTCGCGGCGGGTATCATTATTTTCTGACCTTCACAGATGATTTGAGCAGATATGGTATATCTACTTGATGAAACACAAGTCTGAAACATTTGAATAGTTCAAAAAATTTCAGAGTGAAGTGGAAAATCATCGTAACAAGAAAATAAAGTTTCTACGAGCTGATCGTAGAGAAGAGTATTTGAGTTACGAGTTTGGCCTTTAGTTAAAAACAATATGAAATAGTTTCACTACTCACGCCACCTGGAACACCACAATGTAATGGTGTGTCCGAACGTCATAACCGTACTTTATTAGATATGGTGCGATCTATGATGTCTCTTACCGATCTACCACTATCGTTTTGGGGTTATGCATTAGAGACAACTGCATTCACGTTAAATAGGGAACCATCTAAATCCGTTGAGACGACACCATATGAACTATGGTTTGGCAAGAAACCCAAGCTGTCGTTTCTTAAAGTTTGAGGTTGCAATGCTTATGTGAAAAAGTTTCAACCTGATAAGCTCAAACCCAAATCGGAGAAGTGCGTCTTCATAGGATACCCAAAAAGAAAAACGTTGGGTACACCTTCTATCACAGATCCGAAGGCAAGCTATTCGTTGCTGGGAATGGATCCTTTCTAGAGAAGGAGTTTCTCTCGAAAGAAGTGAGTGGGAGGAAAGTAGAACTTGATAAGGTAATTGTACCTTCTCCCTTATTGGAAAGTAGTTCATCACAGAAATCTGTTCCTGTGACTACTACACCAATTAGTGAGGAAGCTAATGATGATGATCATGTAACTTCAGATCAAGTTACTACTAAACCTCGTAGGTAAACCAGAGTGAGATCCGCACCAGAGTGGTACGGTAATCCTATTCTGGAAGTCATGTTACTTGACCATGACGAGTCTACGAACTATGAGGAAGCGATGATGAGCCCAGATTCCGCAAAATGGCTTGAGGCCATGAAATCTGAGATGAGATCCATGTATGAGAACAAAGTATGGACTTTGGTTGACTTGCCCGATGTTCGGCAAGTCATTGAGATTAAATGGATCTTCAAGAGGAAGACGGACGCTGATAGTAGTGTTACTATCTACAAAGCTAGAATTGTCGCAAAAGGTTTTCGACAAGTTCAAGGTGTTGACTACGATAAGAGTTTCTCAATCGTATCTATGCTTAAGTCTGTCCGAATCATGTTAGCAATTGCCGCATTTTATGAAATCTGGCAAATGGATAAACAAAGCTGCATTCCTTAATGGATTTCTTAAAGAAGAGTTGTATATGATGCAACCAGAAGGTTTTTGTCAATCCTAAAAGTGTTAACAAAATATGCAAGCTCCAGCGATCCATTTATGGACTGGTGCAAGCATCTCGGAGTTGGAATATACGCTTTGATAAGTTGATCAAAGCATATAGTTTTATACAGACTTGCGGTGAAGCCTGTATTTACAAGAAAGTGAGTGGGAGCACTACAACATTTCTGATAAGTATATGTGAATGACATATTGTTGATCGGAAATAATGTAGAATTATTCTGCAAAGCATAAAGGAGTGTTTGAAAGGAGTTTTTTTTAAAGAAAGACCTCGGTGAAGCTGCTTACATATTGAGCATCAAGATCTATAGAGATAGATCAAAACGCTTGATAAGTTTTTTCAACGAGTACATACCTTGACAAAAATTTGAAGTAGTTCAAAATAGAACAGTCAAAGAAAGAATTCTTGCCTGTGTTACAAGGTGTGAAATTGAGTAAGACTCAAAGCCCGACCACGGCAGAAAATAGAAAGAGAATGAAAGTCATTCCCTATGCCTTGGCCATAGGTTCTATAAAGTATGCCATGCTATGTACCAGACCTGTTGTATACCCTACACTAATTTTGGCAAGGAAGTACAATAGTGATCTAGGAGTAGATCACTGGACAGTGGTCAAAATTATCCTTAGTGGAATAAGGATATGTTTCTCGATTATGGAAGTGACAAAAGGTTCGTCGTAAAAAGTTACGTCGATGCAAGTTTTGACATAGATCTGGATGACTCTAAGTCTCGATCTAGAAACATATTGAAAGTGGGAGCAATTAGCTAGAGTAGCTCCGTGCAGAGCATTATAGACATAGAATTCGCAAAATACTTACGGATCTGTATGTGACAGACCCATTGACTAAAATTATCTCACAAGCAAAACATGATCACACCTTAGTACTCTTTGGGTGTTAATCACATAAACGATGTGAACTAGATTACTGACTCTAGTAAACCCTTTATCGAAAAAGTAAACCCTTTGGGTATAGGTCACATGACGATGTGAACTATGGGTGTTAATCACATGGTGATGTGAACTATTAGTGTTGAATCACATGGCAATGTGAACTAGATTATTGACTCTAGTGCAAGTGGGAGACTGAAGGAAATATGCCCTAGAGGCAATAATAAAGTTATTATGTATTTCCTTATATCATGATAAATGTTTATTATTCATGCTAGAATTGTATTAACCGGAAACATAATACATGTGTGAATACATAGACAAACAGAGTGTCACTAGTATGCCTCTACTTGACTAGCTCGTTAATCGAAGATGGTTATGTTTCCTAACCATGAACAAAAGAGTTGTTATTTGATTAACGGGATCACATCATTAGAAGAATGATGTGATTGACATGACCCATTCCATTAGCTTAGCACCCGATCGTTTAGTATGTTGTTATTGCTTTCTTCATGACTTATACATGTTCCTATGACTATGAGATTATGCAACTCCCGTTTGCCGGAGGAACACTTTGTGTGCTACCAAACGTCACAACGTAACTGGGTGATTATAAAGGAGCTCTACAGGTGTCTCCAAAGGTACATGTTGGGTTGGCGTATTTCGAGATTAGGATTTTTCACTCCGATTGTTGGAGAGGTATCTCTGGACCCTCTCGGTAATGCACATCACATAAGCCTTGCAAGCATTGCAACTAATGAGTTAGTTGCGAGATGATGTATTACAGAATGAGTAAAGAGACTTGCCGGTAACGAGATTGAACTAGGTATTGAGATACCGACGATCGAATCTCGGAAAAGTAACATACCGATGACAAAGGGAACAACGTATGTTGTTATGCGGTCTGACCGATAAAGATCTTCGTAGAATATGTGGGAGCCAATATGAGCATCCAGGTTCCGCTATTGGTTATTGACCGGAGACGTGTCTCGGTCATGTCTACATTGTTCTCGAACCCGTAGGGTCCGCACGCTTAAGGTTTCGATGACAGTTATATTATGAGTTTATGAGTTTTGATGTACCGAAGGAGTTCGGAGTCCCGGATGAGATCGGGGACATGACGAGGAGTCTCGAAATGGTCGAGACGTAAAGATCGATATATTGGACGACTATGTTCGGACATCGGAAAGGTTCCGAGTGATTCAGGTATTTTCGGAGGTACCGGGGAGTTACGGGAATACGAGGAAGAAGCAATGGGCCTTAATGGGCCTTAGTGGGAAGGACCAGGAGGTGGCGCGCGCCCCTCCCAAGCCCAGTCCGAATTGGACAAGGGGTTTGGGGCGTGGCCCCTCTCTCCCTTCCTTCCCCTCTTCCCCCCTTTCCCCCCTTCTCCTAGTTGGACTAGGAAAGGAGGAAACCTACTCCAACTAGGAGTAGGAATCCTACTCCCTGGCGCGCCCCTCCTAGGGCCGGCCTCCTCCCCCTTGCTCCTTTATATACGGGGGCAGGGGGGCACCTCTAGACACACAAGTTGATCCTCGTGATCGTTTTTTTAGCCGTGTGCGGTGCCCCCTTCCACCATACTCCTCGATAATATTGTAGTGGTGCTTAGGCGAAGCCCTGTGACAGTTGAACATCAAGATCGTCACCACGCCGTCGTGCTGACGGAACTCTTCCCTGACACTTTGCTGGATCGGAGTCCGGGGATCGTCATCGAGCTGAACGTGTGCTAGAACTCGGAGGTGCCGTAGTTTCGGTGCTTGATTGGTCGGGTCGCGAAGACGTACGACTACATCAACCGCGTTGTCATAACACTTCCGCTTCCGGTCTACGAGGGTACGTAGACAACACTCTCCCCTCTTGTTGCTATGCATCACCATGATCTTGCGTGTGCGTAGGAATTTTTTTTGAAATTACTACGTTCCCCAACATAAGGCGGCTTGTAAATGCCTACCCCCGGCTTGAAGTCATAAAGCGGTCCGCCTGCATTGAGGGTGCACGTAGGGCTTTTGCCCGGGCGAAAGTGCACTGGGCGAAGATGGACGCTGAGAAGCTGGTGAATGAGGGGCCACCGAAGGGCAAGGAGCATCACCACCCCGAAAAGTATTATGACAGCGTCCTGAAGGGCGCTCGCTTTGTGGCAGATGAGTGTGCTAAGGATGTGATATTTGAATGAATGTACTCTTTGATCCTATAATATGAAACGAGTTCATGTGCGCTATGTACGCTTGTTAATTTAAAATATTACCTTCTGTGCTGCCGTTTATAAAATTTGAGAGTTGTCCAGTCGTCGGCTTCTGCCCCCATGTAACTAGTACTGAGGTGTTTGGGATAGATCTGATCACTCTTTATCCCAGTTTTGGGTCCTTCGAAGGAGGTGTTCAGTACAATGAACCAGGCAATCGGACTATAAGGTTTTATCACTCTCACTTAGCCATAGAAGTCTACAATTTTAAATTTTGGTGAAGCCCCTAGTATTCGGAAGGCCGAACTTGGGTCCCTATGTACGCCTAAATCGGACAAGGCCGACTCTTCGCCCAAAGCGGAAAAAATCTTGAAGGATTTGAGACCTCTCGAACAGCGACCAGCTCTCGCCGCATCATGACAGTCAGTTTTCGGCTTTCTCTACGGAGGTGCTCGTCCAGACGAACCGGGACACAATCGTAGTAGTTCTCCCAGTGCTACCTTAGCCGATATAGCGGAACGTAAGGTACCAAAACATGGGAGCCGGGCGAACCCAACTATTGACCCAAGACATGATTCGGAGCTGATGCATATAATGCTATAAGTTCGGGGTGTCGCACTGTCGAAAGTGTTTGGACTTTTCATGCCGTGTTATGGGGTAAACTACAGCCCCTAGCGCACTGGTTGTATCAGAATGTACGGGTGGGATTTGTCGTAAATAAGCAGACATGAGAAAAAAGAAAAGGTAGAGGAATGCAATAATGAGCTAATGCTGTACATTGTTATTTAAATGATACGTCAAAGCGTATGCATACATGTAGTGCAATAAGTAAAAGATAGGACTATTTGACATGCCCTATCCAAGGTCAAGCTGCGTGTGGGTATGCAAAACAGGTATATCGATCGTTATCAGAGACCACCTGAGGATTCCCTTGTACGTCAAAGCTTCTTGCTTCCTTGGTGTTTCCTTCCCATGACGGGTCCGAGAATCAGACGATCGGAGTGGGCCTTCAGAGAATAGGGGCCTGAAAGGAAGAAAATGTTAAAGGTATACGGGTCCTGTAGCGGTTGAGCCGCATTGTGGGCCATGCGATAGCCGTGCCTCCATCTATGCCCATGGTACCTTGAGTGCGTAATTATGTACGCGCGGCGCAAATTTCACCGATTGACTGGGACTAGGACGGAGGCCGAATTGCTAGGCGAGCTCTAAATGTGCCGGGCGATCCTCTTGCAGGGTACTCTGGACTCGCTTGAAGGTGTCCGGGGTCTTTTTCACCGAATCGGCGGTTTGCCTCATAAGGCTGCTTTGCGCTTCTGCTGCAAGGGCCGCAGTGTGCTCCTCCGTGCGGAGCGAGCGTTCTGTGTTTCCATTAACCGTTATAACCCCGCGAGGTCCTGGCATTTTGAGCTTGAGGTATGCATAATGCGGTACCGCATTGGATATGGCAAATGCGGTTCGTCCGAGCAGTGCATGATAGCCACTGCGGAAGGGGACAATATCGAAGATTAACTCCTCGCTTCGGAAGTTGTCCGGAGATCCGAAGACTACTTCCAGTTTTATTGAGCCCGTGCAACAGGCCTCTACACCTGGGATGACACCTTTAAAGGTGGTTTTGGTGGGTTTGATCCTCGAGGGGGCTATGCCCATTTTACGCATTGTATCCTGATAGAGCAGGTTCAGGCTGCTGCCACCATCCATAAGGACTCGAGTGAGGTGAAATCCATCAATGATGGGGTCAAGGACCAATGCGGCAGAACCGCCATGACGGATACTAGTGGGGTGGTCCCTATGATCGAAGGTGTGATCGGACAAGAAGACCATGGGTTGAACTTTAGGGCGACTGGCTCCATCGCATAGACGTCCCTCAGTGCACGCTTCCGTTCTCGCTTGGGAATGTGGGTTGCGTATATCATGTTTACCGTTTTCACTTGGGGAGGGAATTTCTTCTGTCCTCCTATGTTCGGCGGCCGGGGCTCCTCCTCCTCGTCGCTATGCAACCCCTTTTCCTTGTTTTCGGCATTTAACTTGCCAACCTGTTTGAACACCTAGCATTCTCTGTTGGTGTGGTTGGCTGGTTTATCGGGGGTGCCGTGAATTTGACACGAACGATCGAGTATGCGGTCCAAGCTGGACGGGCCCGGATTGCTTCTTTTGAACGGCTTTTTTCCACCGACCAGATTTAGAGCCACTGAATCCGGCATTGACTGCCGTGTCTTCAGCGTTGTCGCCGTTGTTGCGGTGCTTGTGTCTGTTGCGACGTGACCTGCCGTTGCTATCTTTGGCATCTAAATTGCCAGGGTTTCTTGAAGTGTTGTTGCTGCGAGCCAGCCAGCTATCCTCGCCCGCACAAAAGCAGGTCATGAGTGTCGTGAGGGCTGCCATGGACTTTGGCTTTTCTTGGCCGAGGTGTCAGGCGAGCCACTCATCGCATATGTTATGCTTAAATGCCGCTAAGGCCTCGACATCCGGACAGTCGACGATTTGGTTCTTTTTAGTTAGGAACCGAGTCCAGAATTTCCTGGCTGATTCCCCTGGCTGTTGGGTTATGTGACTCTAGTCATGGGCATCTGGTGGTCGCACATAAGTGCCCTGGAAGTTATCAAGGAATGCGTCTTCCAAGTTCTCCCAATTGCCAATGGAGTTTGCCGGCAAGCTATTCAGCCAATGCCGAGCAGGTCCTTTAAGTTTTAATGGGAGGTACTTGATGGCATGTAGATCATCACCGTGGGCCATGTGGATGTGGAGGAGGAAATCTTCAATCCATACCGTGGGGTCTGTTGTGCCATCGTATGATTCAATATTCACGGGTTTAAAACCTTATGGGAATTCATGATCCATTACTTCATCAGTGAAGCATAGGGGGTGTGCGGCGCCTCTGTGCCGGGCTATATCACAACGTAGTCAATACGAGTCTTGTCTGCTATATTCGGCCCGGCCGGATTTGCTTTTAGTATATCCGGCGTGACGGTCGTCGTCATTCGTTGGGGCGCTCCCCCGTGATCCGCATGTCCTGCTTTGTTTTCCAATACGTCTCGCAGGTCCTGCGTGTTGCCTCAGGCCTTGGTGTTTTTGTTTGACTGGCAACGGGGTGCGGGCTGGACTTCGGGCTAATACGCCACTTTGTCTCGGCCACGAGGTGGCCGGTCAGCCGCATCATACGCTGGTAGTGTAGGCTTTAGTGCTTCCTCCTCGAGTTGGGGTAGCAACCTGCGCTTTGGGTAACTTCTGGTTGGGTGCTCGAGTTCGTATTCCTCGGCTGCCAATACTTCGGTCCATCTATCCGCTAGCAGATCTTTATCAGCTTGAAGCTATTGTTGCTTTTTCTTCAGGCTTTTTACTGTGGCTATAAGCCGGCGCTTGAAGCGCTCCTGCTCGACGGGATCCTCAGGCATGATAAATTCTTCGTCGCTGAGGCTCACCTCGTCATCGGAGAGAGGCATGGAATTGTCATCATCTGATTCTCCATCTGCCACCTGTTCCTTAGGGCTGGCTTGCCCATCCTCCTGCTCGAAGCCTGGCTGGAGGGGATTGTCTTCGGCACTGTCCGCAGCGTTATTGTCTCTTGTGCCGGTATCACTACTTTTGCTATGGTGGGGCTGAGAGCGGCGCCGATGATGCCGGTGCTTAGATTGCTTCTCGAGGGGGTTATTCTCCGTTGCCTTATTGCCATCGCTTTCTTTGGGGGTGTCCACCATGTATATATCATATGATGAGGTGGCTGTCCAGCGCCCTGTGGGCGGTGGTTCCTGTTCTTCTCCTGCATCGTCGTCCATACCGTCGATGTCTTCGGAGCCGAAATCAAGCATGTGGTTAAGTTGTCGACAGTGGCTATTAAGTGGGTGGTGGGTGGGGGACGAATTTCTTCGTCGTCCGCTTCCCGCTTGAGCTGGACACAGTTCGGCCAAGGGCCTCCTGACAAGGAGAGAGACCTTAATGAATTTAGCACGTCGCCGAAGGGCAAGTGCTGAAAGATATCCGCGGAGGTGAACTCCATGATCGGTGCCCAATCAGATTCGATAGGCATGAACGCAGGCGGTTCGGAGCCTGTGGCCGGGGACGAATCCAAGGGTCCAGCAACACAGGTCTCGTAGGAAGTGAAGTCACTATTCGGCTCTATCGCCGCTGAGCATGGGGCCTCCGTGGCGGGGTCCATCCACCCGTCCTCAAACGGCACGATATGCTCCGGATTGAGGGCCGGAGTAGCCACAGGTGTGATCTCCCGAACACCGTCTGGCGGTAGAGCTAAGTCATGCTCATCGTGACTGTGCGGCGTACCTGACATGGGCTCGAATCCGTCGAAGATCAACTCTCCGCGAACGTTGGTAGTATAGTTCAAGCTTCCAAACCTGACCTAATGGCCAGGGGTGTAGCTCTTGATCTGCTCCAGATGGCCAAGCGAGTTGGCCCGCAGTACAAAGCCGCCGAATACGAAGATCTGTCCGGGGAGAAAAACCTCACCCTGGATCGCCTCGTTGCCGATGATCTAAGAAGCCATGAAGCCTTATGGTGACGACACAATGGGACTCTCAATGAAAGCACCAATGTTGGTGTCAAAACCGGCGGATCTTGGGTAGGGGGTCCCGAACTGTACGTCTAAGGAGGATGGTAACAGGAGGCGGGGGACACAATGTTTACCCAGGCTCGGGCCCTCTCGATGGAGGTAATACCCTACGTCCTGCTTGATTGATCTTGATGATATGAGTATTACAAGAGTTGATCTACCACGAGATCGTAGAGGCTAAACCCTAGGAGCTAGCCTATGATTATGATTGATCTTGTCCTACTGACTAAACCCTTCGGTTTATATAGACATCGGAGGGGGCTAGGGTTACACAGAGTCGGTTACAAGGGAGGAGATCTACATATCCGAATTTCCAAGCTTTCCTTCCACGCAAAGGAGAGTCCCACCCGGACACGGGACGAAGTCTTCAATCTTGTATCTTCATAGTCCGATAGTCCGTCTGTCCGAGGGCCCCCTAATCCAGGACTCCCTCAGACGCGCCCCCTCCCCTTGTCCAATTCAGACTGCCCATGGGGGGGGCGTGCGCCACCCCTTCTGGGCTTCCCTCTCTCTCCCCTTATGGCCCATGTGTCCCATTACTTTCCCTGGGGGGTTCCGGTAACCCCTCGGTACTCCGATAAATATCTGAAACACTCCCAAACCATTCCGGTGTCCGAATACTATCGTCCAATATATCAATCTTTACCTCTCGACCATTTCGAGACTCCTCATCATGTCCGTGATCTCATCCCGGACTCCAAACAATCTTCGGCCACCAAAACACATAACTCATAATACAAATCGTCATCGAATGTTAAGCGTGCGGACCCTATGGGTTCGAGAACTATGTAGACATGACCGAGACACATCTTCAATCAATAACCAACAACGGAACCTGGATGCTCATATTGGTTCGTACATATTCTATGAAGATCTTTATCGGTCAAACCGCAATGACAACATACGTCATTCCCTTTGTCATCGGCATGTTACTTGCCCGAGATTTGATCGTCGGTATCGTCATACCTAGTTCAATCTCATTACCGGCAAGTATCTTTACTCGTTCCGTAATGCATCATCCCGCAACTAACTCATTAGTCACATTCTTGCAAGGCTTATCATGATGTGCATTACCAAGAGGGCCCATAGATACCTCTCCGATACTCGGAGTGACAAATCCTAATCTTGATCTATGCCAACCTAACAAACACCTTCGGAGACACCTGTAGAGCATCTTTATTATCACCCAGTTACGTTGTGAGTTTGATAGCACACAAGGTGTTCCTCTGGTATTCGGGAGTTGCATAATCTCATAGTCAAAGGAATATGTATAAGTCATGAAGAAAGGAATAGCAATAAAACTTAATGATCATTATGCTAAGCTAACGTATGGGTCTTGTCCATCACATCATTCTCCTAATGATGTGATCTCGTTCATCAAATGACAACACATGTCTATGGTCAGGAAACTTAACCACCTTTGATTAACGAGCTAGTCAAGTAGAGGCATACTAGGGACACTTTGTTTTGTCTATGTATTCACACATACATCAAGTTTCGGGTTAATACAATTCTAGCATGAATAATAAACATTTATCATGATATAAGGAAATATAAATAACAACTTTATTATTGCCTCTAGGGCATATTTCCTTCAGTCTGCCACTTGCACTAGAGTCAATAATCTAGATTACATTGTAATGATTCTAACACCCATGGAGTCTTGGTGTTGATAATGTTTTGCTCGTGGAAGAGGCTTAGTCAAGGGTTTGCAACATTCATATCCGTATGTATTTTGCAAATCTCTATGTCTCCCTCCTTGACTTGATCATGGATGGAGTTGAAGTGTCTCTTGATGTGTTTGGTTCTCTTGTGAAATATGGATTCCTTCGCTAAGGTAATTGCTCCAGTATTGTCACAAAAGATTTTCATTGGACCCGATGCACTAGGTATAACACCTAGATCGGATATTAACTCCTTCATCCAGACTCCTTCGTTTGCTGCTTCCGAAGCAGCTATGTACTCCGCTTCACACGTAGATTCCACCACGACGCTTTGCTTGGAACTGCACCAACTGACAACTCCACCATTCAATATAAATACGTATCCGGTTTGTGACTTAGAGTCATCCGGATCAGTGTCAAAGCTAGCATCGACGTAACCATTTATGACAAGCTCTTTGTCACCCCCATAAATGAGAAACATATCCTTAGTCCTTTTCAGGTATTACAGGATGTTCTTGACGGTTTTCCAGTGATCCACTCCTGGATTACTTTGGGACCTCCCCGCTAAACCTATAGCAAGGCACACATCAGGTCTGGTATACAACATTTCATACATGATATAACCTATGGCTGAGGCATAGGGAATGACCTTCATTTTCTCTCTATCTTCTGCAGTGTTCGGACATTGAGTCTGACTCAACTTCACACCTTGTAAAACAGGCAAGAACCCTTTCTTTGACTGATCCATTTTGAACTTCTTCAAAACTGTATGAAGGTATGTGCTTTGTGAAAAGTCCAATTAAGCATCTTGATCAATCTCTATAGATCTTGATGCCTAATATATAAGCAGCTTCACCGAGGTCTTTCATTGAAAAATTCTTATTCAAGTATCCTTTTATACTATCCAGAAATTCTATATAATTTCTAATCAACAATATGTCATCCACATATAATATTAGAAATGGTACAAAGCTCCCACTCACTTTCTTGTAAATAAAGGCTTCTCCAAAAGTCTGTATAAAACCATATACTTTGATCACTGTCGGTGTCAAAACCGGCGGATCTCGGGTAGGGGGTCCCGAACTATGCGTCTAAGGCGGATGGTAACAGGAGGCAGGGGACATGATGTTTTACCCAGGTTCGGGCCCTCTTGATGGAGGTAAAACCCTACGTCCTGCTTGATTTATTCTTGATGATATGAGTATTACAAGAGTTGATCTACCACGAGATCGGAGAGGCTAAACCCTAGAAGCTAGCCCATGGTATGATTGTATGTTGTCCTACGGACTAAAACCCTCCGGTTTATATAGACACCGGAGAGGGTTAGGGTTACACAAGGTCGGTTACAAAGGAGGAGATATCCATATCCGTACTGCCTAGCTTGCCTTCCACGCCAAGTAGAGTCCCATCCGGACATGAGACAAAGTCTTCAATCTTGTATCTTCATAGTCCAACAATCCGGCCGAAGGATATAGTCCGGCTGTCCGGAGACCCCCTAATCCAGGACTCCCTCAGTAGCCCCTGAACCAGGCTTCAATGACGTCGAGTTCGGCGTGCAGTATTGTCTTCAGCATTGCAAGGCGGATTCCTCCTCCGAACACATAACAGCTGAGTTTGAATACTAGGATAGTGTCCGACCCTGCAAAATAAATTCCACATACCACTGTAGAGAGAATAATATTTCCACAAATCTTAATCTGCTGACACTCTTCGGCAACATGACATCAGGCCATGGCTCGGTGATTATTCGAACCATTTTTCTTCAACCAGCTCCACACATAACGCGAGGCGGTTTCTTGACACGTCTTGTAAAAGTAGAGATCGTGTTCCCCTTATTACGGGATTCTCATCAATACGGGCGTGGGTAACCCATCTGCGCCATCGATTACGATGCTTGGGGAATAAGCGAGTTTTACCAGGCTAGTGGGGGCGCATGGCTTCGGCCGCCCTTATAAAGGGACAAGGTTTAACCTTTTTCTACCCACGCCTTCTTCCTCCTTGCTCATCCACTCTTGCGCACTCGAGCTCCAACGCCCAAGCCCACATCCTTCCCCTCAACCTTCTCCAATCATGTCCGGAGCGGGAGGCAAATGGATGGCTTCCTCTGTTACGGAGGGACACATCAAGAAGCTGCGCGGAGCCGGATACTTGGCCGCGAATATTGCGCATCGGCTGCCCGCTGCGAGGAAGATCATTCCTACCCCTGAACCTCACGAGAGGGTAGTATTCCTCCACCACTTCCTCCGCGTACTGGGGTTTCCCCTCCATCCATTCGTTCGTGGTCTCATGTTCTACTACGGGCTGGACTTCCATGATCTGGCCCCGAACTTCATCCTCAACATTTCAGCGTTCATCGTCGTGTGTGAGGCTTTCCTCCGCATCCGGCCCCACTTTGGCCTGTGGTTAAAGACCTTCAATATCAAGCCGAAGGTGGTAGGCGGCCAACAAGCAGAATGCAGCGGAGCCATGGTGGGCAAGATGCCCAACGTTATATGGCTTGAAGGCTCCTTCGTGGAGACCATAAAGGGGTGGCAATCGACGTGGTTCTACATCACCGAGCCGCGCGACGCCAAATGGGTGGCTGCCCTCGAGTTTCGATCCGGAATCCCCACGCGACTCACCTCCTGGAAAGAGAAGGGCATGTCCTGGGGTTCATCGGTAGAGCTGGACGGACTCCAGAAATGTATCCGGAATATGGCCGGCAAGAAGCTCAAGCTTGTCAATATAGTCCAGGTCATGCTCATCCGCCGGATCCTCCCATGCCAACAACAGGACTTCAACTTGTGGGAGTTCGACCCGGCCCAGCACCAGACTCTGAGCGAGCTCTTCGACACGACGCACAAGGACGTATGGAAGGTGCTGTTCAAGGGCGCAGAGGTCCCTCCCTCCCTCACCGAGGACCGCGGGCTAAGCGCGAAGCGCCAAGCGCCAAGCGCATTCGGTGAGTTCTATACATCCGATAGGATATTTATTTCCCCTAGCTTAACCATGTGCGGGGTCTGAGCTCCATGCCTTTGACAGGACTGGGTGGAGATGTCGGGGCAGATTAACTGTCCGACCCCTCTGCCCGAAGACACCGCGGACGCTCTCCTGACGGAGATGCTGACTCCGGCTCCTTACAAGGTGCCGGAGAAGACCAAGAAGGCCAAGGGAACCCGAAAGAGTTCCCGACGCTAGGCGTTATCGGACTTATCGTCCGATAACTCCGCAACGCACTCCTTCCCCAAAGATGAGGAGGAAGATGAAGATGCTCCCTCTCCAGTCGGGGGAGACAAGAAAAGGAAGGCCGTTCCCACCGGGGGGGCCGAAGGGTCCAAGAAGGGAAGGACTCTCCTTCCGGACTTCTCCACCACCGCCGCCGAAGGCAAAGACGAGTGGCTGCTTAGGGCCAAGCCCCTGGCTAAGTCGTAAGTATTCGGATGCCAGAGTAACTCATAGCATACCTTTGTTGCACTGCCTCTCCTAATGCCGAATTATGACTATGCAGTCCGCCACGAGCCCGTATCGACGTATCGTCGGACGGCTCCCTGGGCTCGTCGGATATGGATAGCGATCCACTTCCGACCGCCACCTCCCCTTTCCCTACGGACAACACCGAGGTATTGTCACAAGAGGCACCGGGTTGAGGGGAGACAGTCCCAGAGGCGCCTCAAGGCGACCTTCCGGACTCCGGGAGCAGAGGGAACAAGGCCCCCGAGGGCTCCGAGTCCGGCCCTCAGCCGAACACCGCGCCGGAACCTCCAGTGGTTCCGGACTCGGGCAGGCAGCCTCCTTCCAAGAGGGGCAAGACGCCTGTGCCGGTGACCTCTGTCCATCCAGAGGCACCAGACAATCTGCTGGGAGCGCTTCGCAGCGCTTCCATCGACGAGGAGCACCACACTATTATGAGTGCGGTGGTCCAGAAGGTTCAGTCCGCCAAGAGCGGACTGACTGAAGCCTGTGCCAGCCTTCTAACAGGCTTTGAGGTAAGTTTTTGAAATATGGGGAAAAATATTACCGCATAGACAGTAGCCCCTGATGCTCTGTTCGGTGTTCACAAAGAAAAGCCGAATAGAGGATCAAACAATATCGCAGGAGTCTAACATAAGTATGTCAATATGCGTATGCAGGCTTCGCTGCTGGCATCTGCCGTACTGACTGCGGAGGTCGCCGCATTGAAGCAGGACCTTAAAGGGTCTAAGGACGAGCTCGGCCTTGCCAAGAGGCAGCTCGAGGAGAACAAAGGTAAGTAGTACCTAGTCTATGGATATGTATAAAAGAATGCGATTGAAAAATGACAGGATCATTGTAAATTTGCCAGGGGCCACGACCGAGGTGGCGACCCTGAAGCAAGCGCTATCCGAGGCCGAAAACAAAGCGGCCAAGGAGCGCACCGAGTGGGAAAGGCATGAGGCTCGGGTGGGCAAGGTGTAGCAAGAGCTCCACGCTCTCGTGACAAAGCACGAGGCGTTGGAGCTTGACTTGAAGACGCGAGAGTCCGAGCTTGCCGCGGCCCTCGAGAGCGCAAAGAATGCCAAGGACGAAGCCCAAAAGGCCCTCCAGGAGATTGATGCGATGGAGAAGATAGCGGCGGGTAAGGCATTCTATATGCAAAGCAAGCATGTGAAAGTAAATTACTTGTTACTTACCCGAATCCGGAGCTCTCCAGGAGCATTCGCGGATTTGCCCCGCAGCATGTCGGATGCCGCAACGTTTTACCAGGCCGAGGAGGGAAGCTCAACAGAGAAGTTGTTCTGGGCCCAATATACTGGGACTGAACACCCGGTGCCTATGAGCGACTAGCTAAAGCAGCTGGTCGAGCTACACAAGGCGGCCGAACAGGCCATGAAGGGCTTTATAGTCCGGCTGTGGCCTAGCGACGCCCTTCCGAACAACTACTTCGGCCTGGTGAGGCGGCTTGTGGATGCCTGCCCACGACTGGAAGTCGTCAAGCGATCCGTCTGCATCGAAGGTGCACGCCGGGCTTTCGCCCGTGTGAAGGTGCAATGGGCCAAGCTAGACGCCGTGAAGCTGATCAAGGAAGGGCCGCCGGAGGGCAAGGAGCATCGCCACCCCGAGATGTACTATGAGGGTGTCCTGAAGGGTGCCCATCTCGTAGCGGACGAGTGTACCAAAGATACGATATTTGAGTAAACCCACTCGTGTAATCCTGTATTCATGAAAACTTGTTCATATGCGCTATGCAACGCTTGTTTGAATTTAAAATATTACCTTTTGTTCGGTTGTTTATCAAATCTGAGAGATGACTATTCGTTAGCTTCTGCCCCCATGCCACGAGTGCTGGGGTGTTCGGGATAAACCTGAGCATTCTTGTTCCCATTTTTGGGTCCTTCGAGGGAGGTGCTCAGCACAACGAACAAGGCAATCAGACTATAATGCGTTATCACTCTCACTTAGCCATAGAATTCTATAATTTTAAATTTCGGCGAAGCCCCTAGTGTTCGGAAGGCCGAACTCGGGGCGCGATACACGCCTTAAGCCAGATAGGGCAGACTCCTCGCTCTAAGCGGCATAAGTATTTAAGGACTCGAAAACCTCTCGAACAACGACCGGTCTCTCGCTTTATCATGACAGTCAGTTTTAGCTTTCTCTACTGAGGTGCTTAGCCCAGCAGAACCGGGGCACAATCGCAGTAGTTCTCCCAGTGCTACCTTAGCCGATATAGCGAAACGTAAGGTACCAAAACATGGGAGCCGGGCAAACCCAACTATTGACCCAAGGCATGATTCGAAGCTGGTGCATATAATGCTATAAGTTCGGGGTGCCGCACTGTTGAAAGTGTCCGGACTTCTCACGCCGTATTGTGGGGTATGCTTAAGCCCCTAGCGTATTGGCCATACCAGAGTGTACGGGTGCTGGATGTCATGAATGAATATATATATATATATATATATATATATATATATATATATATATATATATATATATATATATATGGTCGCGCTATTCGTCGCCCAGGGTGAAGAATTGTTATTCTTCACCCCAGCCACCCATGCACCCAGCCGAACCAGTTTGCATCCACCGCAGCAACAGAAGGTTAATGAGGTGAGATTAGTGAGTGGAGGTGAGGTAAACTTACGGTCTTTAGAATTGGTCTTGCACCACGTTGAGAACAAGGGATGTGAGGTAAGATTTGATTGCATGTGAAGTAATATTACGTCTTAAAGAGTCCATTCTGACACGCAAAAAGAAACACCGTAGGAAAAAAAATTTGTGCCATAAAATTATTGCAGGGTCGTCCCTCACCCGTCGTCGCTCGGCCGGCCGATCCGATATAAGTATGCGCCTCTATTGGAGATCCGGTGTAAGGATCGCCATGGAAGATCCCGTTAGGCGCAAGTAGACGCTGCGGCGGGAGAGCTCACTCTGGCGAGGTGCAGACGCCTCCCATTGGAGTATCCCATCACACATGCGAGAACGTCGCGGTGGGAGTGCCACGTTATGAACGAGCAGCCATGGTTCTTCTTAAAACTGATTTAGGTCACGGATGATGCATGCATCCTGATTTTTTTTAGTCTTTTCCCTCTCTATTTATTACTGGAGTTGTTCATGCGGCACCATGGATTTGATGCACTGGAAAGCTCATTTTGGAAGAAAATAAAATTGGAAGTATCATTTCTGGAATTGCATCCTCAGTTATCCCAAAAATATTCGATCTTCTATCTGAATTTTGACCGAAATTTCCGTCAGTAGGAATCTCGCCAAAACTGTCTTTATGTACATACTCTCTCAGATTCAGTATCGAACACATGTAACTGAAATTTCTTATATAGACAGCACATTTGGTTTCTTTGCAGTTTGCTAGTGTTTGTGAATCAATCCATATACTTCCTTCTAGCTCTAGCAAACTATATATGCAAATCATAATTATTTTATACTGATCAGTCCATCAAGTCTTGGTTCTGAAATGCTGTTTGATCATATAAGCAAAGGCAGATTATGTAATGGACGTAATCAATATTGAATTATTTATAACAATAGACTCAGTTGATCACATAGTATGACCAACCTGTACAGCTTAACCTCTAAGGACAGGTTACATGAGGCAACAACAAATAGAAGAGTCAGTCCTCTGAGATATCTTCACATTTCTATGTTGGCTACTGGTTCCTATCATGCCATCTTTTGCTTATGCATCATGTACTTCAGCAATGAAACATCTAATATTCACTTAGAATATTTTGTACCGAGTAGGATCAATAATTACAATAATAAAACGATCGCACTTGCCTTCTTGGAAGATCCAATGAAGTAACAAGGCAAATCTCATCAATTGATGTTTTTTAAGAAACATGCCCTTGTACTGTTGCAGTGTTGCTACTTGCTAGTAGCTTACGGTGACTGAGAACAGGTGGCATCACATAGGATGATCATCCAGGTTTTGCTTGAAGAAGTGAGGCGCCCATTCTCTACAGAGTTTTGGGTAACATTTTCAGTAGCACCATGCATATGAGTTTTACACTCGAATGGCGACATTAGCTATGCTTAGCAAAACAAATCCTTCCATGGTCAATTCATCATATGACAGAAAATATCTGGCCTTTAATTAGATTAAAAGAACAAGAACATTGCAGATGCTTATTGATCCACAAAAAATGTCTTGTAAAAACTGAATTACATAAGCAATTAAGCATATGATGTGTAAAACATGGTCTGGATGATTCATTCAGGACCTGCTATATGCATGCCTTGGTTCAGGGCCTGCTACAGATTTACGGTCCATATGCTATCATAAGTGCACAAAGTTCTCCTTCAATCAAGAGTCCATATCTCTCACTTGACTGTACCTAGATTTCTGACAACTGCAAGAGAGCCACATTTTAATGCACTATAAATTAAGTATGGAATCTAAGAGATATCACTTAATAATAAGAGAAAAAGTTCAACGTGGAAGTAATTTTGTCAACAAAACTTCCACAAGAGGATTCTTCTATCTTACGAGTTACATTTGAACACCTTTTTCATATTTGCAAGCGAACCATCTGAACACACCTTGTTCATATTTCAATGAAAGCACAAACTACAGTAGCATCATTACCTCTGCATAATATTTAGCTAGCCCAAGCAGGAATTTTATGATCTGGATAACACACTTTTAACTTCACATACCCTGTTAGCTCTGAAAATTATTTGTATATTGCAATCAAATTTAGACGAGAATACACTCGGTTTAGCTATGACCAAAGCAGCTAACTCGTGACGAACCAAGATCAACTGCACTGCTTATTGGTCATAAGTTACCTGCACATCCGAGAGGTATTGGGCCAGGGAAATTGTTCAAAAAACTATAGCATGCAGCGCGTACTAGAGTATGCAACCGTGGCTGGCAGAGAGCATGATGCAAATTTTCTTTACTATACTACCAAGTAGCCAGGCACAAATAAGGATTGTACCTGTCAGGCTGGTGAAAGTTTACGTTCGTGTAGATAAACAATTACATCGTGTAAGCGGTGGAGCCTGGCGGTCAGCCGTAAGGCACACCGTACGGGTGCGGCCGGGGATGCTGGATCGACCAGGGTGAAGAATAACTTCTTCACCCGAGGAGCCGCCTCTCCAGGTCGACATTATCCAGGGTGGACTGACCCCGTCACTTGGCCGGCTGATTCAGTGCAAGCGAGCGCTGTCACTGGAGAGACTGGCTCAGTGAGGTGTCACCGTGGCAGAGACGAAGGAAGCCACCATTCTTTCATAAAGGCACAGGAGCACCCCATCTCATGAAAGGAGGTAGTATGGCCGTTCTCCAATAAATACAAAGAGGCCATTTTGAAACATAATGTAAAAAAGATTCATAAAACATATGGTTTTACATAATTGTTGGAATAGAATGGGGAGGCCGGGATGAATCTAAGAAGCTCCAAAGGATATTATTTTTCTAAAAAAGACGAAAGAAGTCATATCTTCACTATATCATATGTATTGTAAGTCTGCAACTTCTGGCTAGAATAGAGTTATACAATAATCATACAAATATATACACAAGAACAAGAAGGCCTGTCACTAAGCACATACAAACTGGGCAAAAGAAATTATGACAGTCTGAGCACTAAGGTTGTAGGATAGCTATGCCCAAAACAACTATATTTGGGGATGTAATCCATCCAAATTCTGCTGCCTAGTATTCTTACCCAATCTAACTTAATTCAAGCAGGTACGTGGCATGGGAGAGTAAATCAAGACATACTCGTGTAAAATGACGGAGAGGGTGCGATACTGAAGAAGTCCGGCTGCAAACACCTAACTGCCGGCCGTTGTTGTGGGAGGAGATGCAGCACGCATCAAGCAGAATGCCAACCACCACCGTACCCTGATACTGAGACCACCAGCAATGCTAAAAGATTATATAACAACAGAAGTTGCTACATGAAAACAGTAAATATACACATAATTCAAGCAGATACATTGGGTGGCAGAGTAAATAGAAGACACATACTCATATAAATGGATGGAGTGGGGGCAATACTGATTGTGTTAATATGTTCATAGAAAATTATATAAAGTTTCATAATGAAGATGGGGGCCGTGTGTCCCCTTCGATCGATTTTTTTAATAAAAAGTACACTGGAATTTCTTTTTTGAAGTTATTACTTGATACAATTTATGATTTAGCCAATAATCTATGTGGAGACTTTTCGAGCTAACTCAGCATTTCCTTGATCTAATTTATAGAGGCTCTGGTAGTCCTTCATAAATTTTCAAGTGTCCATAAAAAAGTTTCAAGCAGCTAACTCAATATTTATGTAGAGAGGTCAGGTTATCTGAAACCAAACCAAAGTGAATACTATGATGGTCATAAGTTTATTTGCTTTTTCTTCTGCACTCCTTAAAGTCAGAAACTGAATTCTTAGATTATGATTCATGTCATTTAGATATTACAGTTTGGACAGGACAATTGAAGAACTTTGAGTCAACAAGTTTTTTCTCCGGTTTGTAAAGTTATCGCTATATATTTTGGAGGCAAAGCTATCCCTGATTCCCTGTACTAAAGAGAGCAAGATCGAATACAGAAGAGCACCTTTAAGCTTTAAAGTGAATCCCTAGTTTCTTGGAACTACCAAATCGCTAGTTCTGAATTCCAGTTAGATAGCTGCATAGTCGAGATTGCTACACTAGGAGCTACAGAGTATGCCTACTCGTACTATCTTCAGATCAACCTAATTTCGTGGCACATATGGCCATCTCCGGAAGCAGCTGATGCAACCAAATTTGGGACTAATAAAGTGAAGACTAACTGAACCACCACTCTCCTAACCAATAGGAATTCCAATGGTTCTTGTTTTGCTTCAGGTAACCATCAAATAGAGCACCTCATGTACGTCCTGTTTGGCATATGATGGAGAGAGCAATAGGAGATATAGAGGGAGTTAGTAGGATATTGGGCAAGGGATTAATTTTATGCCCAATCTTTTGTTTGGTTTATTTTGGGAATTACTGGCAGGGAGTGAAGGAGAAATGTTTGATGGCTTTGTTGATTAGTGGGTCAGAACAAGAACTAGATGCAACATTACCACATTGACCATTAGTCTGTTTGTTCCCCACCAATCAACAATATGAACTAAAACGCTACCTGATCAAATAACGTGTACCATGTGGTGATCATGGTCAAGTATTTAAATGCATGTTTCTCACGCTCCTGCAGCAATAGTCGAAGATAGGAGGCAACTGAAATAGGGATACGCTGGAAACATTCTGGCAATAGATTGAGGGATACGCTGAGAGCCTGCAAGGATCTCCTTCTAGTCGAGTAGTCGGGCGTAACAAAGCAATCTATGCAGAAGTTGTAGGGATGAAGGAATCAAACAAAACTCTCGTAAAAATGAATCAAACAGATAGAGCTGGATCTTGAAGCAAATCGCTGGGGCTGGGTCATCTATCGGAGAGCGTCAAAGTACCTCTTCAAGCAGCAGACACGACTCCTGCGCCGCCCAACCACGACCAGCTCGCCGTCCAGCCGAGGACGCCGCCAGCACCTGGTTCATGGAGTGGGCCCATCTTTGGCCGAGTATTCGTCGCCGGCGACTCGGCCGACGAGGCGCCGTCCACACGGGAGATGCCCCCGTATCATGAAGAAGCCCTGACGCCAAGTACCACCAACGTCGCAGCACGACGGCTCGGCCCGCTGCGTTCCACGACGCCGGAGCCCAACCGCCGCTCGGCGCACACACCCCTCATCTACTCCGCCCCTGATTCTTTTTCTTTTGAGATGACTCACCCCAGATTAGAATTGGACGAGGGAGTTGGCCCTTTTTTTCACCTCGGGAGTGACTTTTTTTTTCTTTAGGGACGGAGTGGGCTCTTGACGTCAACGTAAAATTACATCACGGGGGATAAAATTACTCCACCGGTAGAGGCTTGGTTGGGCGATGCGATCGGGGAGTCTGGCTCGGTGACTCGATCGGGGTGAAGAATTACTTATTCTTCACATTGGATTATTAATAGACTTTCTATATATATAAAAGAGAATGCAATAATAGTCTTAATGCTATGCATTGTTTATTCAAAAAGGTGTGTTAAAGTAGAATGATACATGCAGTGCAATAAGCAAAAAGTAGGACTATGTCCCCTTCAAAGGCGAGCTGAAGAATAGTATTAAGGCAAGTATTACACTCGTTATCGTAATCCACCTGGGAGTTCCGTGGTGTGACATAGCTTTATGCCTTCTTGGTTGCTGCATCATATGTTCGGCAATCATGCTGCCGGACCGGGTTTTCAGAGATTAAAGTCCTGAAAAGAAAAAAAACAAAACGGGAAGCCCCTAGTGCGGTTTAAGCCACGTCTTGGGGCGTGCCGTAGTCATGCCCCCTCCCCGCCTATGCCCATGGTATTTTTAATGCGTAATTATGTACGCGTGGTACGAATTTCGCTGTTTGGCTTGGGCCGGGGTGGGGGCCGCATTGCTATGCGAGCTCGGAACGTGCCAGGCGGTCCTGTTGTTGATTACTCCGGGTGCGCTTGAAGGTGTTTGGGTCCTTAAACGCCGAACTAGTGGATTGCCTTAAGAGGCTGCTTTGCGCTTCCGCTATGAGGGCCGCAGTGTGCTCCTCCGTTCGGAGAGAGCGCTCTGTGTTTCCGTTAACTGTGATGACCCCGTGAGGTCCTAGCATCTTGAGTTTGAGGTATGCATAATGCGGTACCGCATTGAATCTCGCAAATGCGGTTCGCCCGAGCAGTGCATGATAATCACTGCGGAACGGGACTATATTGAAGATTAACTCTTCGCTTCGGAAGTTATCCGGGGACCCGAAGACCACTTCCAGTGTGACTGAGCCTGTGCAATGGGCCTCTACACCTGGTATGACGCCTTTAAAGGTCGTTTTTATGGTTTGATCCTTGAGGGGTCTATACCCATTTTGCGCACCGTGTCCTGGTAAAGCAGGTTCAGGCTGCTGCCGCCATCCATAAGGACTCGAGTGAGGTGAAATCCGTCAATGATTGGGTCTAGGACCAGTGCGGCGAATCCGCCATGACGGATACTAGTGGGGTGGTCCCTGCGATCGAAGGTGATCGGACAGGAGGACCATGGGTTGAACTTTGGGGCGACTGGCTCCAACGCATATACGTCCCTGAGCGCAGGCTTCCGCTCCCTCTTGGGGATGTGGGTTGCGTATATCATGTTCACCATCCGCACTTGTGGGGGGAACCTCTTCTGTCCTCCTGTGTTCGGCTACCGGGGCTCTTCCTCGTCACCGCTATGTGGCCCCTTATCTTTGTTTTCGGCATTTAACTTGTCGGCCTGCTTGAATACCCAACAATCCTTATTGGTGTGGTTGGCTGGCTTGTTGGGGGTGCCGTGTATTTGACACGAGCGATCGAGTATGCGGTCCAAACTGGACGGGCCCGGAGTGCTTTTTTAAATGCCTTTTTCCGTTAACCGGGTTTAGAGCCTTTGAATCCGGCATTGACTGCCGTATCCTCGGTATTGTCGCTGTTAATGCGGCGCTTATGTTTGTTGCGACGTGACCTGCCATTGCCGTCCTTGGTATCCGAAGTACCACGGTTCTTTGACATGTTATTACTGCGAGCCAGCCAGCTGTCTTCTCCCGCACGAAAACGGGTCATGAGTGTCGTGAGGGCTGCCATAGATTTCGGCTTTTCCTGACCAAGGTGCCGGGCTAGCCACTCGTCGCGGATGTTGTGTTTAAAAGCTGTTAGGGCCTCTGCATCCGGACAGTCTACGATTTGATTTTTCTTTGTTAGGAACCGTGTCCAGAATTGCTTGGCCGATTCCTCTGGCTGCTGAATTATATGGCTCAGGTCATCGGCGTCTGGTGGTCGCACATAAGTGCCCTGAAAGTTGTCGAGGAATGCGGCTTTCAGATCTTCCCAACAGCCAATGGACTCTGCTGGCAAGCTGTTGAGCCAATGCCGAGTTGGTCCTTTAAGTTTGAGTGGGAGATATTTAATTACGTGTAGGTCATCACCGCGGGCCATGTGGATGTGCAGGAGGAAATCCTTGATCCATACCGCAGGATCTGTCGTGCCGTCGTATGATTCTATGTTTACAGGTTTGAAACCCTCTGGGATTTGATGATCCATTACTTCATCTGTGAAGCATAAGGGGTGTTCGGCACCTCTGTACTGGGCTATATCGCGACGCAGCTCCAATGAGTCTTGCCCGCTGTGTTCGGCCCGGCCGGATTTACTTTTACTGTATCCGGCGTGATGTTTATTGTCTCGCATAGTGGCGCGCCCTCGTGATCCGTAGATTGATTTTTCATGTTTTGCTTTGTCCTCCAATGCGTCTCGCAGGTCTGGCGTATTTCCCCATGCCTTTTTATTTGAATGGTGTCGGGGTACAGGCTGAGCTTTTGGCTGGAATGCCTCTCTATCGCGGCCACAAGATGGTCGATCAGCCGCGTCATACGCTTCTTCCTCCAGTCGGGGTAGCAACCTGCATTTTGGGTAACTCTTGAAGGGGCGTTCGAGTTTATATTCCTCGGCTGCGAGGACTTTAGTCCATCTATCAGCTAGCAGATCTTGATCAGCTTGAGGCTACTGCTGCTTTTTCTTAAGGCTATTTGCTGTGGCTATAAGCCGGCGCTTGAAGCTCTCTTGTTTGACGGGATCCTCTGGCACGACGAATTCGTCATCGTCGAGGCTTGCCTCGTCTTTGGAGGGGGGCATGTAATTATCATCCTCCGCCTCTCCATCTGCCGCTCTCTCTGGAGGGCTGGCCTCTCCATCCTCCTGTCCTAGATCGTGCTGGAGGGGATTGTTGCCATCTTCGGCACTATCCGGAGTGTTATTATCTCCTGTGTCGGTATCACCACTTTTGCTTTGGCGGGACTTAGAGCGGCGCCGCTGACGTTGGCGCTTGGGTTTCTTCTTGGAGGGGTCATCCTCCGCTGTCTCGTCGCCATTGCCTTCTTTGGGTGTGTCCACCATGTATATATCATATGATGAGGTGGTTGTCCAGTGCCCTGTGGGCAGTGGTTCCTCTTTGTCTCCCGCATCATCGTCCATACCGTCGATGTCTTCGGAGTCGAAGTCGAGCATGTCGGTTAAGTCGTCGATAGTGGCTACTAAGTGGGTGGTGGGTGGGCAGGGAATTTCTTCGTCATCCGCATCCCAATCCTGCCGGACATAGTTCGGCCAGGATCCTCCTGACAAGGAGAGAGACCTTAATGAGTTCGGTATGTCGCCAAAGGGCGAGTGCTGAAAAATATCCGCGGAGGTAAACTCCATGATCGGCGCCCAATCGGATTCGCTAGGAACGGGCGCAGGCGGTTCGGAGTCCGTGGCCGGAGAAGTATCAGGCAGTCTGACAACACGGTTCTCGTGCAGGGTAAGGTCGATGTTCGGTTCGATCGCCGCTGAGGGTAAGGCCTCCATGGCAGGGTCCATCCACCCGTCCATGGACGGCGCAACTGGCTCCGAATTGAGGGTCGGAGCGGCTGCCGGTGCAATCTCCTGAACATTGTCTGATGGTAGAGCTAAATCGTACTCATCGTGACCGTGTGACGCACAAGGCAGAGGCTCGAATCCATCAAATATCAAGTCTCCGCGGATATCGACCGTGTAGTTTAAGCTTCCAAACCTGACCTGGTGGCCAGGGGCGTAACTTTCGATCTGCTCCAGATGGCCAAGCGAGTTGGCCCGCAGTGCGAAGCCGCCGAACACAAAGATCTGTCCGGGGAGAAAAGTCTCACCCTGGACTACATCGCTATCGATGATCGTAGGAGCCATCAAGCCTAACGGCGACGACACAGAGGAACTCTCAATGAAAGCACCAATGTCAGTGTCAAAACCGGCGGATCTCGGGTAGAGGGTCCCGAACTGTGCATCTAAGGCGGATGGTAACACGAGGCAGGGGACATGATGTTTTACCCAGGTTCGGGCCCTCTTGATGGAGGTAAAACCCTACGTCCTGCTTGATTTATTCTTGATGATATGAGTATTACAAGAGTTGATCTACCATGAGATCGGAGAGGCTAAACCCTAGAAGCTAGCCTATGGTATGATTGTATGTTGTCCTATGGACTAAAACCCTCCGGTTTATATAGACACCGGAGAGGGTTAGGGTTACACAAGGTCGGTTACAAAGGAGGAGATATCCATATCCATACTGCCTAGCTTGCCTTCCACGCCAAGTAGAGTCCCATCCGGACACGAGATGAAGTCTTCAATCTTGTATCTTCATAGTCCAATAGTCCGGCCGAAGGGTATAGTCCGGCTGTCCGGAGACCCCCTAATCCAGGACTCCCTCAATCACACTTTCAAAGCGTATATTCCAACTCCGAGAGGCTTGCACTAGTACATAAATGGATCGCTGGAGCTTACACACTTTGTTAGTACCTTTAGGATCGACAAAACCTTCTGGTTGCTTCATATACAACTCTTGTTTAAGAAATCCATTAAGGAATGCAGTTTTGACATCCATTTGTCAAATTTCATAATCATAAAATGCGGCAATTGCTAACATGATTCGGACAGACTTAAGCATCGCTATGGGTGAGAAGGTCTCATCGTAGTCAACTCCTTGAACTTGTCGAAAACCTTTCGCAACAAGTCGAGATTTGTAGACAATAACATTACCATCAACGTCAGTCTTCTTCTTGAAGATTCATTTTTTTCTATGGCTTGCCGATCATCAGACAAGTCAACCAAAGTCCATACTTTGTTCTTATACATGGATCCCATCTCAGATTTCATGGCCTCAAGCCATATCGCGGAATCTGGGCTCATTGTCGTGGAATTATCACGACAGATGTCCTAGTGTGAGGACTTAGTCGTGAGGCCAACCCATCTTTGTAGTAGCTTGAGAGGGGTTGAGCGGAATCGAGAGACGCATCACAAGACAAGGATTTAGACAGCTTCGGGCCCCAGGAAACATCATCCGGTAATAGCCCTACATGCTGTTTGTGGCTAGATCTCATTATGCTCATGAGGGAGTCACCGTAAACCGGCTCTCCTGGTTGTGTCTAACCTTAACAGTTATTTTTTCTCCCTCTTGGGGTGCCCTACCCCTCCTTATATATGTTGAAGGGGCGGGTTACATGACTAGTCCTAGTAGGATTAGAATTACTCTATTACTAGTGGATTCCTAGTCTTACTTCCTTTGTAGGAGAATATTCCTTATGCCTTTCTTCTTAATCCGGCCCATCATAACATGAGCCAGCCTTCTGGGCCTTGGGCCTTGTCATCCATCTAAAACATCCGCCGGGTCACCAATGAGTCATAATGTTCAGGCGGGTTGCTTGTAAACCGTTAGGTCATGGAGGGTCACTAGTGAATCGCTGTCGGTGTCAAAACCGGCGGATCTCGGGTAGGGGGTCCCGAACTGTGCGTCTAGGCCGGAAGGTAACAGGAGGCAGGGAACACTTTGTTTTACCCAGGTTCAGGACCTCTCGATGGAGGTAATATCCTACTCCTTCTTGATTAATATTGATGATATGGGTAGTACAAGAGTAGATCTACCATGAGATCAAGGAGGCTAAACCCTAGAAGCTAGCCTATGGTATGATTGTTGTGTATGGAGTTGATTCTGTCCTACGGACTACAACCCTCCGGTTTATATAGACACCGGATAGGGTTAGGGTTACACAGAGTCGGTTACAATGGTAGGAGATCTTGAATATCCGCATCGCCAAGCTTGCCTTCCACGCCAAGGAAAGTCCTATCCGGACACGGGACGAAGTCTTCAATCTTGTATCTTCATAGTCCAGGAGTCCGGCTGAAGGTATAGTCCGGCTGCCCAAACACCCCCTAATCTAGGACTCCCTCAGTAGCCCCTGAACCAGGCTTCAATGACGACGAGTCCGGCGCGCAAATTGTCTTCGGCATTGCAAGGCGGGTTCCTCCTCCAAGTCCTTCATAGAAGATTGTAATCACCAAGAGTAGTGTCCGGCTCTGCAAAATAAATTTCCACATATTGCCATAGAGAGAATAATATTAACACAAATCAAATCTGCTCACGTATTCTGCAGTGCGCCATCACACTACAGCCAAGTCCTTTACTCAAATTGTTTTTACTTTTCCACCTCAGCATGTTTTGCGAGGCGGTTTCCTTGGCATGTCTTGGCAAAGCAGAGATCGTGTACCCTTTTTACGGGATTCTCATCAATACGAATGTGGGTAACCCAACTGCGCCATTTATCACGGCGCTCGGGAGGCAAGCGAGTTTTATTAGGCAGGTGGGGACGCATAACCGCATCCGCCTATATAAGGGGATAAGGATCCACCCTTTTTACCTACGCCTTCTTCCTCCCTTGCCTGCCCATCTCTCGCGCACCTGAGCTCCAGCGCCCAAGCCCGCACTTCCCACCTAAACCTTCTCCAGCAATGTCCGGAGCGGGAGGCAAGTGGATGGTCTCCTCCGTTACGGAGGGCAAAGTCAAGAAGCTAAGGAAGGCCGGGTATCTGTCCAAGGACATCGCGCACCGGCTTCCCGAAGAGGGGCAGCTTATCCCCACCCCAAGGCCCCATGAGAGGGTAGTATTTCTCCTCCACTTCCTCCGTGGACTGGGTTTTCCACTCCACCCATTTGTCCAGGGGCTCATGTTCTACTACGTCCTGGATTTCCACGATCTGGCTCCGAACTTCATCCTCAACATCTCGGCGTTTATCGTCGTGTGCGAGGCTTTTCTCCGCGTCCGCCCCCATTTCGGCCTCTGGCTCAAGACTTTCAACGTCAAGCCCAAGGTGGTGAGCGGCAGCCAGGCGGAGTGCGGAGGTGCCATGGCGGGCAAGATGGCCAACGCCCTATGGTTCGAGGGCTCTTTCGTGGAGACCCTAAAGGGATGGCAATCCGGGTGGTTTTATATCACCGAGCCGCGCGATCCGGAATGGACCGCGGCCCCCGAGTTCCGATCCGGACCCCCCATGCGGCTTGTGTCTTGGAAAGAGACGGGCCTGTCGTGGGGTGACGAAAAAGAGGTGACTGGATTGCTAACATGCATCCAGTCCCTTGTGAACAAGCCAGTCCGGCTTGTTAATATAATCCAGGTTATGCTCGTCCGCCGGATCCTCCCGTGCCAACAACGGGATTTCAATCTGTGGGAGTTCGACCCGGCGCAGCATCAAACCCTCAGTAGGCTCTTCGACACAACGTACGAGGACGCCTGGAAGATGCTATTCAAGGGCGCCGAGGCTCCCGCATCCACTTTTGAGGACCGCGGATATAGCTTGCAGCGTCACGCTAGCAAGGTATGCCATCTACACCTTTTACAGGATGTTAAGCTTTTTTCATAGTTTGACTCTATGCGGGATCTAAACTCCCTTACCTTTGACAGGCTTGGCGGGCGATAGCCAGACTGATTAACTATCCGGCTCTGCTGCCCGAAGACCCAGCCCCAGCTCTACTAGTGAAGCTACTGGCTCCGGCGCCTTATGTGGTGCCGGAGAAGAAGGCCAAGAAGAAGAAGGCCACGGGGACTCGAAAGAGTACCCGTAATGTGGTGCTGTCGGACTCGTCATCCGACGAGTCCGAGACACCCTCTTCCCGTGAAAACGAGGAGGAGGAAGAAGAAACCTCTCCCCCTCCAGCAGGGGAGGAAAGAAAAGGAAGGCCGCCCCAGTGGGGGGGGGGGGCGAAGGGTCCAAGAAGAGGAAAACCCCTCTGCCGGACTACGCCCCCGATGCCGACGAGGACGAAGAGGAGTGGCCGGACAGGGCCAGGCGTCCGGCGAAATCGTAAATGTTCAGATACCAGAGTAACTCATGATATTCCTTTTGTTGCACAGCTTTCCCTAATGTCGATAATCATGCAGCCCGCCCCGGGCCGAACTCAACGAGTCGTCGAGCGGCTCCCTGGATTCATTGGACGTGAACTCAGTTCCGCCCGCTGTCTCCCCCCGCACTGCGGATGACGCCGAAGTGGCGTCGCAACGAGCTCCGGGGCAGGAGGAGGTGGTCCTAGAGGAGTCGCAAGGCGACCTCCCGGACTCCAGGAGTAAAGGGGACAAGACCCCCCCAGGGCTCCAAGTCCGGCTTTAAGCCGGACACCATGCCGGAATCTTCAACAATTCCGGACCACGGCAGGCGAACTCCTTCCAAGAGGAGCAAGCCTTCTGAGCCGACAGCCTCCGTCCAACCGGAGGCACCGGACAATCTGCTGGAGGTGCTTGAAGGCGCCTCCATCGACGAGGAGCACCGTACTATTATGAGTACGGTGATCCAGAAAGTTCAGTCTGCCAAGAGCGGGCTGAATGAAGCTTGCGCTAGCCTCCTAACAGGCTTCGAGGTAAGTAAAAATATGTAAAAATATTACCGCATAGATAGTAGCCCCCGATGCTCTGTTTGGCGTTCGGAAAGAAAAGCCGAATAGAGGATCTATTAAATTTCGCAGGAGTCTAACAATAAAGAGTCAATATGCGTATGTAGGCTTCGCTGCTAGCCACCGCCACACTGACTGCGGAGGTGGGTGCCCTGAAACAGGGACTCGAGCGGTCAGAGCAAGAGCTCGGCCTTGCCAAGCGGCAGCTCGAGGAGAAAGAAGGTAAGAAATACCTTACATAAAAAAGTGCCTATAGAGAGGCGTGATTGCAAAAAATAACAGGATTGTACTGCTTATTGTAGGGGCCACGACTGAGGTGGCGACCCTCAAGCAGGCGCTGTCCGAGGCCGAAAAGAAAACGGCCACGGAGTGCACCGAGCGAGAGAAACTTGGGGCTCAGGTCGGCGAGGTGCAGCAAGAGCTTCAGGCTCTCATGAAAAAACATGAGAGCTTGGAGCTTGAGTCAAAGACCCAACCGTCCGAGCTCGTGGCGGCCCTTGAGACTGCCAAGTCCGCCAAGGACGAAGCCCAAAAGGCCCTCCGAGAGTTGGAGGATATGAAGAAGATAGCAGCGGGTAAGGCATTCTTTATGCAAAGCAGAAATATAAAAGTAAACTACTTGTTACTTACCCGAATTCGGAGTTCTCCAGGGGCATTCGCAGATCTTCCCCGCAGCGTATCCGATGCCGCCGCATTCTACCGAGCTGAAGAGGGCAGCTCGATGGAGAAGGTGTTCTGGTCTCAGTATGCTGAGGCCGGACACCCTGTGCCCTTGAGCGACCAGCTGAAACAACTGGTCGAACTCCACAAGGCGGCCGAACAGGCCATGAAGGGCTTCATAGTTCGGCTGTGGCCCGGAGAGGCCCTGCCTGGGAGCTACTTCGGGCTGGTGCTGCGACTGGTGGAGGCCTATCCAAGGCTCGAGGTCATCAAGCGCTCTGTCTGCATCGAAGGTGCCCGTAGGGCCCTTGCCCGTGCAAAGGTGCACTGGGGTAAGCTAGATGGTGAAAAGCTTGTGAGGGACGGGCCGCTGCCGGGGAAGGAGCATCGCAAGCCGGAGAACTACTATAAGGATGTTCTTGCGGTGCTCGCTTTGTGGCGGATGAATGCACCAAGGATGTAATTTTTGAATGAATTCGCTCGTGTTTATCCTGTGCGCTGAAAACTTGTTCATATGCGCTAAGCAATGCTTATTGAATTTAAAATATTATTTTCTGTGCGGCCGTTTATCAAAAATTGAGAGATGGCCAGTCGTCGGCTTCTGCCCCCATGCCACTAGTGCTGGGGTGTTCGGTGATAAACCTGGGCGCTCTTTTTCCCATGGTTGGGTCCTTCGAGGGAGGCGCTCAGCACGACGAACCAGGCAATCGGACTATAATGCTTGAACACTCTCACTGAGCCATAGAACGTGTTATAATTTTAAATTTCGGCGAAGCCCCTAGTTCGGAAGACCGAGTTCGGGGTGCTATCCACGCCTTGGCTGGGGTTATCCAGCTCCTCGCTCGAAGCGGCATAAGCCTTTAGGGACTCGAAAAACCTCTCGAACAGCGACCGATCTCTCGCCTCATCATGACAGTCAGTTTTAGCTTTCTCCACTGAGGTGCTTAACCCAGCTCAACCAGGGCACAATCGCAGTGGTTCTCCTAGTGCTACCTTAGCCGATATAGCGGAACGTAAGGCACCAAAACATAGGAGCCGGGCAAACCCAACTATTGACCCAAATCATGATTCGGAGCCGATGCATATAGTGCTATAAGTTCGGGGTGCCGCACTTGTGGAAGTGTACAGACTTCTCACACCATATTAAAGGGTACTAAAGCCCAAAAAGAGAGTAATGCAAAAAATAGACAAAAAGCTAAGCATTGTTTATAGAGAGGCTATTTATCAAAGCCGAACGATACAAGTAGTGCGGTAAGCAAAAGATATTGGACTATTCAGTATGTCCTGACCAGGGGCAGGCCGTGGAATTGTATTTAAAGCAGGTATATCGCTCGTAACAGAGACCACCTGGGAGTTCCATAATGCGGCATGGCCTGTCTGCCTCCCTGGATCTTGCATCATTTGTGCGGTAGTCGAATTGCCGAACAGGTCGTCCGAAGTATGGAGTCCTGAAAGTAAGAAAAGTTTTAGAAAAAGAATTCGGCAGCCCCTAGTACGTTTTAAGCCGTATTTTGGGCATGCCGTTATTGTGCCCCTTCCCCTGTGCCCATGGTATTTCAAGGGCGTAGTTGTGTACGCGAGGTACTGGTTTCGCTAGGTCGCGAAGGCTGGGGTTGGGGCCGCATTGCTACGCTTGCTCAGAGTGTGTGAGATGGTCCTGTTGTGGGTTACTCCGGGCGCGCTTGGCAGTGTCTGGCTTTTTAATGGCCGGACTAGAGAATTGCCTGAGAAGGCTACTTTGTACCTCCGCTGCGAGAGCCGCCGTATGCTCCTCCGTACGGAGGAGCGTTCGGTGTTTCCGTTGACCTGATTACTCCTTGAGGGCCTGGCATCTTGAGTTTGAGATATGCGTAGTGCGGCACCGCATTGAATTTTGTGAATGCGGTTCGTCCGAGCAGGGCATGATAGCCGCTGCGAAACGGGACTATATCGAAGATTAACTCTTCGCTTCAGAAATTATCCGGGGATCCGAAGACCACATCAAGTGTTATTGAGCCTGTACAGTTGGCTTCTACACCTGGTATGATGCCTTTAAAGGTCGTTCTTGTGGGCTTAATCCTTGAGGGATCTATGCCCTTTTTCCGCACTGTATCCTGATAAAGCAGGTTCAGGCTACTGCCGCCGTCCATGAGGACTCTTGTAAGGTGAAATCCGTCGATGATTGGGTCGAGAACCAATGCGGCGAAGCCGCCATGACGGATGCTAGTGGGATGGTCCCTTTGATCAAAAGTGATCGGGCAGGAGGACCATGGGTTGAACTTTGGGGCGACTGGCTCCATTGCGTATACGTCCTGTAGCGCACGCTTCCGCTCCTGCTTGGAAATGTGTGTTGCGTATATCATGTTCACCGTCCGCACTTGTGGGGGAAAGCCCTTTTGTCCATTGTTGTTTGGCGGCTTGGGCTCCTCGTCATCGCTGTGCAGCCCCTTGTCTCTGTTTTCGGCCCTTAACTTGCCTGCCTGCTTGAACACCCAACAATCCCTGTTAGTGTGATTGGCTGGCCTTTCGGGGGTGCCATGTATCTGGCACAAGCGATTGAGTATTCGGTCCAAACTGGACGGGCCCTGAGTATTCTTTTTGAATGGCCTTTTCCGCTAACCGGATTTATAGCCTTTGAATCCGGCATTGACTGCCGTGTCTTCATTGCTGTCGCTGTTAACGCGGCGTTTTTGCTTATTCCGACGTGTCCTGCCACTTTTGTCCTTGGTATCCGAATTACCAGGGTTCTTTGATAAGTTGTTACTGCGAGCTAGCCAGCTGTCTTCTCCCGTGCAAAAGCGGGTCATGAGTGTCATGGGGGCTGCCATGGATTTCGGCTTTTCCTGTCCCAGGTGCCGGGCAAGCCACTCGTCGCGGATGTTATGCTTAAAGGCTGCTAGGGCCTCTACGTCCGAACAGTCGACTATCTGGTTTTTCTTTGTGAGGAACCGTGTCCAGAATTGTCTGGCCGATTCTTCTAGCTGCTGAATTATGTGGCTTAAGTCGTCGGCATCCGGCGGTCGCGCGTAAGTGCCCTAGAAGTTGTTGAGGAATGCAGCTTCCAGGTCCTCCCAAGAACTGATTGAGTCTGCTGGCAAGCTGTTAAGCCAATGCCGGGCTGGTCCTTTAAGTTTGAGCGGGAGGTATTTTATGGCGTGTAGATCATTGCCGCATGCCATGTGGATATGAAGGAGATAATCCTCGATCCATACCGCCGGGTCTATTGTGCCATCGTATGACTCGATGTTTACGGGCTTGAAACCCTCTAGGATTTTATGATCCATTACTTCATTCGTGAAGCATAGCGGGTGTGCGGCGCCTCTATACTGGGCTATATCACGACACAGCTCGGAAGAGCTATGTCTGTTGTGTTCGGCCCGGCCGGATTTGTTGTATCCGGAGTGAAGATCATTGTCACATGCCGTAGGGCGCCTGCGCGATCCGTAGATCGATCTTGTTTGTCTTGCCTTATCCTCCAGTATGCCTCGCAGGTCGGGCGCATTTTCCCGTGCCTTAGTTGAGCGGCGTTGGGGCATGGCTTGGGTGGAGGGCCGAGAGGCCTCTCTGTCGCGGCCGCGAGGTGGCCGGTCTGCCATGTCATGCGCTGGTGATGTAGGTGCTTCCTCCTCTGATCGGGGTAGCGGCCTGCGCTTCGGGTAACTCTTGGAGGGGCGTTCGAGTTCATACTCTTCGGCCGCAAGGACTTCAGTCCATCTGTCAGCTAGCAAATCTTGGGCAGCTCTAAGCTGTTGCTGCTTTTTCTTGAGGCTGCTTGCCATGGCTAAAAGCCTGTGTTTAAAATGCTCTTGTTCGGCGGGGTCTGATGGTATGACGAATTCGTCGTCATCGAGGCTTGCCTCGTCTTCGGAGGGAGGCGTATAGTTATCATCCTCGACCTCTTGGTTTGCCGCTCTCTCATGAGGGCTGGCTTCTCCATCTTCCTGTGCCGAATCTTGCTGAGGTGGGTGTTCTTCGGCGCTATCTGGGGTAGTATTATCTCCCGTGCCGGAATCACCGTTTTTGCTTTGGCGGGATTTAGAGCGGCGCCGCTGACGCCGGTGCTTTGGCTGTTTCTTGGGGGCGTCATCCCCCACTGTTCCATCGCCATCTCCATCTTTTGGAGTATCCACCATATATATGTCATATGACGAGGTGGCCTTCCAGCGCCCTACAGGTGCTGGTTCCAGTTCGTCTCCTACATCGTCGTCCATGCCGTCGATGTCTTCGGAGCCGAAGTCAAGCATGTCGGTTAGATCGTCGATAGTGGCTATAAAGTGGGTGGTGGGTGGGTTTTGAATTTCTTCATCGTCCGCATCCCAACCTTGCTGACCATAGTCCGGCCAGGGCTCTCCTGACAATGAGAGAGACTTTAGAGAATTCAGGATGTCGCCAAAAGGCGAGTGCTGAAAGATGTCCGCGGCGGTGAACTCCATTACCGGCGCCCAATCGGATTCGATTGGCAGGGGCGCGGGGGGCTCGGAGTTTGGAGAGGAATCCAGCTCCTCGGAGTCACGGGCCATGCAGAGTGCAGGGCTGGAGTTCGGCTCGATCGCCTCTGAGATCGCAGCCCCTGAGGCAACGTCCAACCGCTGATCCTCGATCGGCGTAGTAGGCTCCGAATCAATGGTCGAAACCGATGCGTGTGCGGCCTCCAAGGCACTGTTCGGCGGCAGAGCTACATCATGCCCATCGAGACAGTGCGGCGCGCTTGGCTGTGGCTCGAGTCCGTCGAAGATCAAGTCCCCGCAGATGTCAGCCGTGTAGTTTAGGCTTCCAAACCTGACCTGATGGCCAGGGGCGTAGCTTTCGATCTGCTCAAGGTGGCCAAGCGAATTGGCCCGCAGTGCGAAGCCGCCGAAGACGAAGATCTGTCCGGGGAGAAAAGTCTCAACCTGGACTGCATCATTGTTGATGATCGAAGGGGCCATCGGGCCTAACGGCGACGACATAGAGGAACTCTCAATGAAAGCACCAATGTCAGTGTCAAAACCGGCGGATCTCGGGTAGGGGGTCCCGAACTGTGCGTCTAGGCCGGACGGTAACAGGAGGCAGGGAACACTTTGTTTTACCCAGGTTCGGGACCTCTCGATGGAGGTAATACCCTACTCCTGCTTGATTAATATTGATGATATGGGTAGTACAAGAGTAGATCTACCATGAGATCAAGGAGGCTAAACCCTAGAAGCTAGCCTATGGTAGGATTGTTGTGTATGGAGTTGATTCTGTCCTACGGACTACAACCATCCGGTTTATATAGACACCGGATAGGGTTAGGGTTACACAGAGTTGGTTACAATGGTAGGAGATCTTGAATATCCGCATCGCCAAGCTTGCCTTCCACGCCAAGGAAAGTCCTATCCGGACACGGGACGAAGTCTTCAATCTTGTATCTTCATAGTCCAGGAGTCCGGCTGAAGGTATAGTCCGGCTGCCCGAACACCCCCTAATCCAGGACTCCCTCAATCGCCAAGTGTCAACCAGGTCTCAAGTAAACCGCCAGTTCCGGCCGGGTCATATTTCCAGCCGGGTCATACTGCGGGGTATATCCCCCACGTTAGCCCCCAGTTTAATTTGGATTTATCCATGTTAAACTATTCCGCAACATAAACACAAGAACAAATTTGGCAGGTTGTGCTTCGAGTTAAATATTCTTGTAAGCCGACACTTGATCATCCTTAAGTCCTTGTCATTTCCTTCTAGAAAATCCAGGTCAATAGACCAGCTTCATAATCAATTTGTTTGTAGAAGAAATATTGTAAACAAAGAATCCATTTGATTCGGCCTTCAATGCTCTGACTTGACAAAAATATTGGTGTTCAAATATTCAACTGATATTCAACCGGCTTTAGAATGTAGAACTTATTCGAGCTATGATCTCCAAAAAATCGCCAGGTTATAAAAACTGATGATTCCGGGTTATGACTGTTATAAACTCTGGGTTATGACTGTTGCAAACACCGGGTCAATCTGGTTTACTCAAAACTGAGAATTTGAAGATTTTTCTCCCTTATATCCATATTACCTGTAGCCCCCAAATCTTGAGCAGAACAAAGTGATGCCTTAAGATTTGCTTCAATATAAATACTGCCACTTTTGAAGAAATCCATGTTGTTCATCTCAGTCACTAGTAAAAACTAAATACTCCATATTATGTAGCCCCCAAGTGCCGGGTTATCATGCTTGCAGCAACCTGGGACTTGTAATTGCCTGATGCTCAAAAAACGTCAACCAGTGTAGCCCCCAAGGGCTGGGTCATTATGCAATAATGAGCAGGGACTTTATAAATATGAACATGTAGATTTGAACAGCAACGTGTAGCCCCGAAGGGCTGGCTCAGTAAGATAATATTGAGCTGGGACTTTATATAAACTTCATTGAAAATAACCTCATATGATGTAACCCCCATCAAGGGGCTTAAACCCACGTCCACAAGGTTAAGAGCTTTGTGCTTTACCAACTGAGTAGCAGACCTTTCAATATAATGGATTAAGATTTGTGTACTTTGAATTGTTGACATGAGCAATTAGTAGCCCCCAAGGGCCGGCTCAGTATGATGTGATGAGTCGGGTCTTCAATAAGGTGAGCAAAAAATGACTTTATATTAGCCCCCAAATGCCATGGTGCATGATGGCAGTGACATGGGACTTGCATATTTTGATGTAATCTCACCTTGAATAATGTAGCCCCCAAGTGCCGGGTCGTAAGCCTGCAACGACTTGGGACTATTCCTTCCATTGTAGAATAAATTACATCCATTGATAAAATAATAGCCATTGCGCTGAAGTGACTTTGAAAACCTCAATCATAACATTGGTTATTGATAACCACAATAAAAATCCAGTCATGTTGGCTATTAAAGATTTGAACAATATAATACGGTTTTGAAAACCTCAATCATTCAATATCATCATGAAAATCTAGCCAATTTTGGCTATGAAAGATGTAAATACCTTATCAGTTGAAAAATAAATTCGGAGTTTAAATACTCGACGGCTCTTGGCCGATGGCGAATTAATACACATTTATTGTAATCCGGAATGTTTGTAACCCGACGGCTTATAGCCTTTGAGAAAATCCAGAATGTACAACCCTTTTGAAACATCAATTTTGATGATGAGCTTGAACTTCATCATTTATATAAGTCATAGTTCTGCGAATCCTGCACAGAGTTTAAACTACATATGCCCTGGCAACTTAACGTCAAAAGCCAGGGCGGGTGACAATCCAAACATAATATAATCTTTATGCAAGTATGGAAAAGACTAGAATTAAGGCCATTCAAGCCTAAGCATACTGGCGATTTAACGTCAAAAGCCAGGGCGGGTTATCAAACCTCACATATTTATATAATCAGGAAAACATATCTGTGGAATTGGATCATACCGTCGGCTTATATCGCCATATCCAATAAGGGCAATAATCCAATGATTGATACGTGTATGATTCCAATGGCGCAATTCAAAATATACTGACGGCTTAACGTCCACAGCCAGGGCCGGTTTAAACATAATCATGTATAATCAATATCATATCTGTGATACTGAATCGTACTGCCGGCTTATGATACATGTGTAGTAAGGGTGATAACCCAAAACTTAGAAGCCAAACCTTCCAAGTATTAATATTGTCATATGCTGGTGACTTGTCATCGAAAGCCAGGCCGGGTTAATAGAAACCACATATATATGCTTCATATATGAGCAAAAAGTCTCAAGACAAACCCAAAAGACTGTTTCAAAAAACTTAAGTCAAACAGAGAGAAAAAGCGGGGCTTCTGATTCGAATACGATCAGTAAACCGGACCAAAGGGGTTAAGCTAGGATTCAAATACGATCATGTAGCCCCCAGTGGCTTTGGCGTTGCGCTGATCAAGAGGGTACCGATAGCTATGTTCTCTTTGGTTCGTCGAATATGACCTATGTTTGAACAGGAAGCCCCCAAATGACCTTGAGAGTTTTTTAACCACTCTGATTCGAATACGATCAAAGTCGGACCCAAAAGGGGTTAAGCTATGATTCCAATACGATCAAGAAGCCTCCTAGTGGGTTTGGCATTGCGCCGATCAAGAGGGTACCGACAACTATGTTCTCTTTGGTTCGAATACGACCTTTGTTTGAATAGGAAGCCCCCAAGTGACCATATAAGTTTTGGCATTGCGCCGATCAAGAGGGTATAAGCTATGGTTCGAATACGACCAGAGCCCCCAAGTGATATTGTGAACTGTGCTCAAGGGGCACCTATGTTTGAGCCGTGCTTTTGCAACAGACTCTCTTTGGTCCCTTTAATTTTTCCTGAGAACTCGAACTTGCGAGAGATTATTCTTTTGAACCGGAAATTCTTAAACCGGATATTGAGAGCTTCAATGCTTTGTGGGAGACAACTTTCCATTGAGCCGGATTTTAAATCAGAATCCTTCTTTTTAAGCCGGAGATTTTCTGACGGCCTTTAAATTTGCACCAATATGGCGGTTTTAGGGTCCTGCATTAGATAACTTTGCAAGCCGAAGTAATTGCTCTTTTAAAGAAAGCAATATATAATATAAAAATATACTGGATGAATTTCACCTGATATGTTAGGCCAGAAATTATCCATCGCGGAGTTGATGATCACCACGGTGACGCTGAAATTAATCATGGCCGAGTCGGCCGCGGCGTTGTAAGCCGGCGTAGACGGGGAGAGTCAGCAGCGGTGTTGTAAGCCAGTGCAGACGGGGAGAGTCGGCAACGACGTTGTAAGCAGTGCGGACGAGGAGAGTCGGCAGCGGCGTTGTAAGCCGATGCGGACGAGAGAGTCAGTCGCGGCGTTGGAAACGGCACAACCGCAGGCAATTCGGCCATGGGCACAGTCAATGAGTCAGTTGCACGTGTTGATGTAGTGGGGGTGGCAACTTGCACAGGACGAGCACTAGTGCAAAAATAATATTTGCTCACGTCCCTTTTGCAATACCTTTTTGTAAGGAATAATAATTCTGTGAAAAAACATCATAAACCAAGTAATTGTTCTTTGATAAAAACAATATGTGTTTAAGAAAAATAAACTTGATTGGATATTACCTGATGTCTTGTCGGGCGAACTGCGACGGAGCAGACCAAGTTTTAATGTGCAGATAAATCCACAATTGGAATCATGGACAACATCCAGCCGCCCAGCGCTAAGTCAAATTGCCTGGCATCTTTGACGTGACTCTGGGAAGATTTTATCTCCTCCTTACTTTAAGTGTCAAAGTAACAACAACACCCTGCCCGTCCTTTCCTCCTTTGTCTTTTTCTTGTTTCTCATGGGGTGAACTTGCACGTTCACAAAACATCTTGATTGAAGTACCATCAAGGATGTGGTCTTGAACCATTACTAAGTCCAGTGTTGGCTGTCTGCTGTGCTGCAAAGGAGATGATGGGCGGCTCACTGTCCGTGCAGGCCGATGGCGGTGTCTTAAAGCAAAGGCCGGGACCCAGTAGGTGAAGGCGGATCACGACACTGCAGGTAGGCCGGGTCAAGGACGGCCGCAGGAGGCGGCGGCTTGGAAGCCGAACAACGACTTGCGGCGCAGGAACCGACAGCGGAGGCCGGCCAAGAAAACGCAGTGATGATGTCTGCTCGAGGTGGGCAGTGGCGACTTGAGGCGGGTCCCTGGTCGCTTTTGCGTGTGACTGCTGCTGCCTTCTTTTTTCTTTTTACTCTGATCTGGTAGTATTCCTGGTGTTTACGTAGCCGTTGTATGGAGAACAAAAAACTGAACTAGTAGACTACTTTCACGTGGAAGCAGTACTAGTTGTCAAATCAGCCTTGAATTTTACGTAGTGGGAACCGCACTGCCGGTTGGTAGTAGTATATCTAGCAATCAATCAAATCACTTTGGAATTGCCTTAGCGGTCGCTGACGGCTTGATTTAATCCCAGGGCCCCAGCAGTAACTCGATGGCTTGAAGCAGTAATACAGGAAACAATGGACGATGTGACAGTGACAGCAGCTTCAGAGTCCAAGTCGGAAACAGAGTCCTTGGACGATTCAGAGGGGATGCGGCGACTCATGAAACCAAGGCGGCACCAAAGCGGATTCGAGGACGAGGTGAGGATAGCCACGGAGACGGTGCTCGAGCCCGTGGTTGAGGTGGCAAAAAACGAGGAACGTGCCCGCAAGGCAGCTGTCGGCGGCGACGGGCCTTTCCCATGGAGATCCGATGGCGGCTCATAGTAAAGTGATTTACGGTAGAAGCTACTAGTAGCGACTTGAAACACCTTGGCCATCTTGCTGACCGACCGGATGAACACCATAAAAAATTTCTGATCTTGATAAAAGCTGATGTAGATCCTTCCAAAACTATTTTTTCTTCATCCGGAAAATTTGCGGACCTCTCAAAACCATTAGCTAAGATCCCTCCAAGAACTCAGCACCACCGTGCGCAAATCCTCATGGTGGGCGCCAACTGTCGTGGAATTGTAACGGCAGATGTCCTAGTGTGAGAACTTAGTCGTGAGGCCAACACATCTTTGTAGTAGCTTGAGAGGGGTTGAGAGACGCAACACAAGACAAGGATTTGGACAGCTTCGGGCCCCGGGAAACATCATCCGGTAATAGCCCGACATGCTGTTTGTGGCTAGATCTCATTATACTCACGAGGGAGTCACCATAAACCAGCTCTCGTGGTTGTGTCTAACCTTAACAATTATTTTCTCTCCCTCTTGGGGTTCCCTACCCCTCCTTATATATGTTGAAGGGGCGGGTTACATGACTAGTCCTAGTAGGATTAGGATTACTCTATTACCAGTGGAGTCCTAGTCTTACTTCCTTTGTAGGAGAATATTCCTTATGCCTTTCTTCTTAATCTGGCCCATCATAACATGAGCCGGACTTCTGGGCCTTGGGCCTTGTCATCCATCTAAAACATCTGCCAGGTCACCAATGAGTCATAATGTTCAGGCGGGTTGCTTGTAAACCGTCAGGTCATGACGGGTCGCCAGTGAATCGCCAAGTGTCAGCCAGGTCTCAAGTAAACCGCTAGTTCCGGCCGGGTCATATTTCCAGCTGGGTCATACCGCGGGGTATATCCCGACACTCATCATCGCTTCCTCATAGTTCGTAGGTTGTTCATGGTCTAGTAACATGACTTCCAGAACAGGATTACCGTACCACTCTGGTGCGGGCGTACTCTAGTTGACCTACGAGGTTCGGTAGTAACTTTATCTGAAGTTTCATGATCATCATCATTAACTTCCTGACTAATTGGTGTAGGCATCACTAGAACTAATTTCTGTGATGAACTACTTTCAAACTCGAGAGAAGGTACAATTCCCTCATCTAGTTCTATTTTCCTCCCACTCACTTCTTGTAACGCCCACGATGCGACTATATCTCCCACATGTTGAGGCATGACTTAGAGGCATAACCGCATTGTGGTTTTGTTGCAAGAAGGGTCATCTTCACACAATCCCATGTAATGAATAAGAAAGGGATAAATAGAGTTGGCTTACAATCACCACTTCACACAATACTTAAATAAGTCATACATCATCCAAAATACACACATAGTCCGAGTACGGACAAACCAAATGAAAAGAAGATAAACCCAACTGCTAGATCCCCGATCGTCCCAACTGGGCACCACTACTGATCATCAGGAAAATACGCGTAGTAACAGCCAAGGTCCGCGTCGAACTCCCACTTGAGTTTGGTAGCATCACCTAAACTGGTATCATCGGCACATGCAACTATTTTGGAAGTTTCTGTGAGTCACGAGGACTCAGCAATCTCAAAACCCACGAGATCAAGACTATTTAAGCTTATGGGTAGGATGTGGTAATGAGGTGGAGTTGCAGCTAGCACTAAGCAAGTATGGTGGCTAACATATGCAAATAAGAGTAAGAAGAGAAGCTACGCAAGGGATGTGAAGCTAGAAATGATCAAGAAGTGATCCTAAGCTACTTACGTTCAAACATAACCCAAACCGTGTCCACTTCCCAGACTCCGCCGAAAAGAGACCATCACGGCTACACACGCGGTTGATTCATTTTAATTAAGTCAAGTGTCAAGTTCTCTACAACCGGATATTAAAAAATTCCCATCTGCCACATAGCCGCGGGCACGGCTCTCAAAAGTTTATATGTAACATCCCAACTTTTCAATTTGGAATGTTATGCATAGATCATTCATGCATATCATATTTTATTGCATTTCCTTTCGCGAATCCTTGAAATCCTAAGCAACTCAAGGACCCTCGGAGAGAGTTGGGGATTTCCCTGTTTTCATATTTGAGTTTTATCAAATATTGAAACGAGGATTTTTGGTTTTAATTATTTTTCTCTCCAAAAGTATTTCTTATTAAAATATATGAGAGGAGATAATATTACTTCTCCAAAATAAATGAAATGTTGGAGGAAAAATATTAAAATCAAATATTTGATTTTATTCGGAGTTTATTGCTATTTTATTTGAATTAGAAAAATTGCACGTTTTTCAAAGTTGCATTTTAGGGCCAAGAAAATGTTCATCTTGTTCTAAATTTTTTATTTAGACGGTGAAAATTTGTTTTGGCATTTTTTAGATTTTTATTTTATTTTCTAAGATTTATTTGGTTTTGGCGGAATTATTAAAAAAACGCAGTGCCCGACTGGGCCGAGGCCCAGCCGAGCCAGGCCGCCGGCCCACCTCCCCGCGCCGCCGTCTCCCACCTGGAGACCGCGCCCGCCGCCGCCGCACGTCGTGGCCGAGTCGGCCACGACCCCCGCCCCCTTCCCCAAGCCACCCCACCCCCCTCTTATAAGCCGACCCGGGGCCCCCCTTGGAGCCCCGAAGCCGCCCCGCCGCCGCTGCCGCACACCGCCGCCGCACGCCACACCCCTAGATCACTATTCTCTTCTCATTTCTGACTCCTCTCCATTTTCTACTCTTTAGGATGGCGGACGCAAGGAACAAGTTTGCACAACCGGATGAAGACGCCCCCTTTGGACGACACTTGAAGGAAGTCACTAGGTACCTAAACATTGGAATACCAAGCTTCACCGGGACCTACAATGCCACCTTACCAGAGGAGGAGCGATGGATGATTCAAGTTCAAGTTCCAGGAAGGACATTCATGCCAGTCACTAAGCACATAGAGTTTTCCTTCGATGTACCAACCTGGAGTTTAGGAAAGAGTATGGCAGCTCACATCACCATGGGACACATTGGAGACGTTTATCATAAGGAGCTTAAGGATACTATCTATCAGATTTGTGGGTGCCGAGATGAGCAATGGGAGATGATCAGCACCAGGAAGGATAGATCAATTGCAGCTTTCATCCAGGAGTTAAACCAACACATTCGTCGCTAGGAGAACCAGATGTGCGCATGAATGATAGACCTGAAGAAGGCGATGACTAGGATCACGGAACTGGAGGAAGAACTCAAGGCTACTTCTGAAGATTATGAGGAGGAAATCGTCGTACTAGTGGAGAAGAATGACAATCTGGAAAGGAAGCTAGGAGTATTCATGGGAGACCCCGCACCAGGAGGAGAAGACGAAGAACCCAAGGAGATTCGCCCGGAGGACTACATTATCATCGACGACACCGACACGGACCCCTATGATAGCGATGATGACTATGAAGACAAAGCTGGAGCAGACATCATGGAGTCTTTAACCGAGGAATATTTTTAGTAGACCACCACATCAGTAGTAGTATTCCACCATGTATATAGTATAGTCCGAGCACTTTTGTAACGATAGTTAGATCGATTGTATGCCCTTGCTTGATTGATTGAGTGAAATGATTGTGTTTGTATCATGTGCATATGGCTAGTGTTTTCTCATTAGACCTCATTCTATTCTAATCTCTCCCCTCTAAACCCATCAGATGCCACCGACACATGACCCCGGATTTACTTTCCCACCGGAGCTCACTCAGTTGATCCAGCAGCAGAATACCCTGATGCAGTTGTTAGTTAAGAACCAAGGCAACAACAACAACAACAATCCACCACAACCACCACCAGTTTATAACTTAGCCCGTTTTCTGAGGTTGCAGCCGCCGGTGTTTTCCAGTAACACCGAGCCGATAGTGGCAGATGATTGGCTCCGCAGGATTGGAAGGGAGTTAACCACTGCAGGATGTATAGATGCTGAGAAGGTGCGTGTCGGTGTCAAAACCGGCGGATCTCGGGTAGGGGGTCCCGAACTGTGCGTCTAGGAGGATCGTAACAGGAGGCAGGGGACACGATGTTTTACCCAGGTTCGGGCCCTCTTGATGGAGGTAAAACCCTACGTCCTGCTTGATTAATATTGATGATATGGGCAGTACAAGAGTAGATCTACCACGAGATCAGAGAGGCTAAACCCTAAAAGCTAGCCTATGGTATGATTGTATGTTCGTCCTACGGACTAAAACCCTCCAGTTTATATAGACACCGGAGAGGGCTAGGGTTACACAGAGTCGGTTACAATGGTAGGAGATCTACATATCCATATCGCCAAGCTTGCCTTCCACGCCAAGGAAAGTCCCTTTCGGACACGAGACGAAGTCTTCAATCTTGTATCTTCATAGTCCAGGAGTCTAGTCGAAGGTATAGTCCGGCTATCCGGACACCCCCTAATCCAGGACTCCCTCAGTAGCCCCAAAACCAGGCTTCAATGATGACGAGTCCGGCGCGCAAATTGTCTTCGGCATTGCAAGGCGGATTCTCCTCCAAATTCCATGTACCTGTTGAATAGTGTCCGGTTTCTTGTAAATGTAGCGCTCCTTGGCTTCTACGCCCAATAATGGTTGTCTTCCACGTGTCAAATGAATACGAAAAGTCAGGGTGTTTTTTACATTTACACCCCTAGCCGCGTGAATGAGCCGCCTATTTAAGGGGACGGGGATTCAGATCCAAACCACACCTTCTCCCCTCCGCGAGTATTCATCAGAGCGTATCCGACAGAGGTCCATTCTATCATGGCCGGCCGCCGCAGCTCCTCCTCTTGCCCTTCCAGCCCTTAGCCTGGAGATTGGGAGAGATGCTCCATCCCGCACAGCGAGCTAGTGACGCTCCAGACCAAGGGATTTCTCCCCCCGGCCTACATGGTCCCGGTTCGAGCCGGACTTGCCACCTATAATGGCGGAGAGCAAGCGGAGAGCGCCCCCAATCCCTCCAAAGGAGAGCGGGTATGCCTTGTCCCTCACTTAATAAGAGGGCTCGGGTTTCCAATTCATCCGTTTCTCCGGGGGCTCCTGGAGTTCTATGGCCTCCAGCCGCACAACCTCACGCCTGCCTCCATATTGCATATCGCGGGCTTCGTAGCCCTTTGCGAGCTGTTTTTGGGCTGCGAGGCTCATTTCGCGTCGTGGAAAAGGCTATTCTGCCTTGTGCCCCGTTCTTAGAAGGGGTCAATATATCAAGTGGGCGGAGCCGAAGTGTGGCGCATCGCCGGGACCGGATATCTATCCAGAACCCCAAAGAAGGCGTCCGAGGACTGGCCTTCGGAATGGTTTTATATAGAGGACGTCCCGCTGCCGAATCCTGTCCGAATCGGCCTCCCTAAGTTCGATAGTGCTCCCCTAAAGAAGCGCCTAAGCTAGCGTCCACGGAGCCCTCAGAGGGAAAGTGACAAGGACGTTCTTTACCTGATGGGCCGGATAAGATTGTTAGCGCATTCCGGACTAACCATGATCGGGGTTATGGCCGCATGCATCATGCGAGGGGTGCAGCCGCTCTAGTATAGAGGCCACCCCATGTGGGACTTCAACGGGGAGGACGACGCCACCCGCCACGGCCGTAAGGGGCCGGATTCGGCTGCCGCTCTAATAAAGACCTTGTCCGCTTTGTACAAGGGAGAAGAGGAGGCATTTCTCCGTGTCAACCCACATGGTGGATTTTCTATGTACAATCCCCCAAGTTGGGTAAGTGGACACTTTTACTTGCCCATCCGCTTTATATTCCCATCGTTAAATATTCAATCTAATGACTTCAACGCAGGAACTGCGCTAGGCTGTTAAAGAAATAAACAGCCCTCCTCCACAACCCGAGGATCCGGGACGGTCCCTCGACCCGGCCTCTCAAGAGGATCCGGACTTATCTGTGGAGCTGATTGATGGGGTGTTTCATCAATTGAGCAAGGACAACGCCTTGGTGGCCATTATGGCCGATTACCCAGTGCTACTCCCAGCCTCAGCGGTAACTGAGACCGAAGTCCCAACACTTTGAAAAGGGATCTATCCTCGCGTGTTTTCAATTGCCGTATGACAACCGTGTTTTGCAGGGGAGGTCCTTGAGACGGGAGGCCGAGCCTGCGGCGACTAGCCAACGAGGGGCGGCAAGGCCCCGCGTGCTGAAAAGAAGTGCCGTCCGGACTAAGACGTCGGCGCAAAGGTATAGCACGCCGTCTTATTCCCAGGTGTTATTCCTTCAAGGCATATTAACGCTCGTGCTCTCTTCAGGACGAAGAGACCTCGCCAGACTATATCCGGCGAGGTTGCCAATCGCCCCTCCACCAGCCAGGCTCCAAAGCCTGGTCCGGAAGCGGAGGCGAACACAAGGTGCGCACCGGACGCTCCTCCGACAGAGGATGCGGACAAGCTGTCTGCCACCAATTCCGAGGTGGAGAGTGCCATGAACCACAGGTGTCGCCGGACAGTTCTTCGCGACGCTTGTTTCTCCCAAGAGGCATTGGATGCCTTCTATTCGGGAGATGCGTACCTCCGTGCAGCTCAAAATGGTAATATGTAAAAGACATACGGGTAAGAAAATTTTGGTAATTATATATATACCAGTAGCCCCCGAGACTTGAAACAGTTAGAATAACTGATTTAAGGATCGTTTGTTATGTAGGTTCTTACAGAAAAGAATACCCTACTGTCCCAGGAGCTGGAAGAGTGCAAAGCCCAACTTGAGGCCGCACTAGCCGCGACAGGGGAGCCCAAGGAGACCCCCTCTGGTAATATACGCTTCGAAAGATAAGTATTTTGCGAAGTGCGGCGTGGGTGCAAATCTGACAAATGAAATTGCAGATGGCGCCGTATTAAATCCGAAAAAGCAACAACTCCTATGCCAGCTGAAGACTGGTGAGAGTGTGCTGACAAAGGTGAGGCGGGAGAAGAACGATCTCCAAGATGCCAACACCAAGCTGGGTGTTGAACTGAAGGATGTTCGTGCCCAGCTATTGGACTCCGTTAAGGAGAATCAACGGCTTCGACGCGGCATATTTAGTAAGTACTTAAACGAACTTTGAAAAAAGAGTTCGGCGAGGAAGTCGACTAACAGAGTAATGTCTGTAGGTATGCTAACAGGTCGTCCTGCAGAGGAAATGCCCGGTTCTATGGGTGACCTTCTTCCCGAGCTCTCACAACTGCACGAGCGAGTTCGGCAGGTGATGCAAGGCGTCGCCCAGGCCTTGTGTCCATCCGTATCCATGCCCTAAGGCCTTGGAGAGCTTGTAGAGAAGCTGAAGGGAGCGCGGCGGCGCTTCCGATTGTGGAAGATGTCGGCCTACCGTCAAGGCGCCAGGGAGGCCTGGGCCATGGTGAAGATGCGGTACACGAAGGCTGACCCAAACCACATGGTCGAGGTCGGACCCGTGGGGCCCGATGGGAAGGAGATCCCTGTGAGCTTAGTATACGGCCAAGTAGAATTGGCCGCAAAGTATTCCCAATAGGACTGTAAGCTAGACAGCCTGTTAGATGGTATTGAAGAGGAATACAATCAGTGAGATTGACTATGTAATTTTAATTGACATGTGTAATGCCTTCTAGCCGGATTGTAGATCGTTTGTCATGGCCGAACTTTTCGCTTCAACCTCGGGACCTAACGGTCCGGAGTGTGTCCGAATACCCTCGCGGTTATATAAGAATCGGGGTATGCATGGAGACCAGGCGTAGGGGTCATTAGTGCTTGAACAGACAAGTGCCCAACTAGTTATGTTATATTACATGGTTAGTAAGAAACATCTTCCAAGGAGAATAGTTCTGTTAGGGGTTCCTTTCCCTGGGAGGCATGCCCTAAAGTGCATGTCCATTCTGCGAAAAGAGACGCAGGAAAAACATCTGTGGGCGTATAGATAAATAAGTGAAAAAAGATCATCTTTTGTTCACCGACCGAATTTTCCCTTAAGAACGCTAGCTTTCGGCTTCACCCAGTCTGAGGTACACATCCGGCTGACCCGGCAGTAACAATCGCAGAGGTGCTCCCTTTACCACCTAGCCGAACAATCGGGAACGTAGGGGTAAGCACAGGAGCCAGGCAACCCAGCTTGGCCAAAACTTAAGTCACATTGATGCATATAATGGTGAATAAAAGGTACATGCGGAAGTGTGACACATGTGTTGGGCATGAAGCCCGTATAAATAAGCTTTTGTTTAAAGAAGCCCCCAGGTTTAATGAGCGCGGATAGCGCGTCACTTTATGAGCCTTTAAAGGCTATAAGAGAGAGAGAGGGGAGAAGGAGAGAAATGTAAGATAGAAAGTATATAAAGAATGGACAGAGGAAGGAGACGAACACAGAGTCCGGCGCTAGGCATAGAATCTTCGGAGACGGGCTGCATTCCATGGGTTCGGCTCAAGTCAGTTATTCGATGCATCTCGCAGGCGGTACGCTCCACCAGTCAGGACCTGGTCAATTATGAAGGGACCTTCCCACTTGGGCTTGAGTTTGTCCTTTTTCTTATCTGGCGGGCGTAGAACTAATTCGCCAACGTTGTAATTTTTGGCCCGTACTTCTCTGCTTTGGTATCTTCGAGCCTGCTATTGATAGAATGCAGAACAGGCTTTTGTCACGTCACGCTCTTCCTCCAAGGCAATCAAACTGTCCTGCCGATCGAGCTCGGCTTCTCTGTCTTCGTACATGCACACTCGAGGTGAGTCATGAATTATGTCGCAGGGAAAAACTGCCTCTGCGTCGTACACCATGAAGAATGGTGTGTATCTGGTGGTGCGATTCGGCGTGGTCCGCAGCCCCCAGAGTACGGAGTCGAGCTCCTCTACCCAGTGCGTATTAGATTCCTTAAGGGACTGCACTAATCTGGGTTTGATGCCGCTCATGATAAGATCATTTGCACGTTCGACCTGGCCGTTAGTTTGTGGGTGATAGACGGAAGCATAATCGAGCTTGATGCCCATGTTTTTGCACCAGAGTTTTACCTCGTCGGCCGTAAAGTTCGTGCCGTTATCAGTGATGATGTTGTGGGGGACGCCGTAACGGTGTACAACCCCGGATATAAAGTCTATCAGCGGTCCAGATTCGGCCGTCTTAACAGGCTTGGCTTCTATCTATTTGGTGAACTTATCCACCATGACCAGTAAGTATTTTTTCTTGTGGGTTCCGCCTTTAAGGGGTCCGACCATGTCAAGCCCCCAGACCGCGAAGGGCCAAGTGATGGGGATAGTTTGGAGGGCGGTGGGTGGCATATGGCTGTGGTTTGCAAAAAGCTGGCAACCGACGCATCGTTGGACTAAGTCTTGGGCATCTGCCCGGGCCGTTAGCCAATAAAAGCCTGTACGGATGGCCTTGCTTACAAGGGACCGAGCTGCAGCGTGATGACCGCCGAGTCCGGCATCAATTTCAGCCAGGAGGTGCCGCCCTTCCTCTTCGGAGATGCACCTTTCAAGGACTCCGGTAGTGCTTTTCTTATAAAGCTCTCCCTCATGGACTTTATAGGCTTTAGATCGCCGCACTATGCAGCGTGCCTCATTTTGGTCCTCGGGGATTTCCTACCTAGTAAGGTAGGCGAGGAATGGTTCTGTCCACGGGGCGATGACGGCCATTATTACGTGGGCTGGAGGTGTTATTTCGTTGGCAGAGCCTCCAATTATGTCAGAGTGTTCGGTGTCGGGCAGTGCAGTTGGGTCCGGGCTGTTATTGCTGGGTTCCCCTCCCAATACTTCGGATGGCTTGAACAACCTTTCCAAGAAGATGTTGGGGGGGACTACATCGCATTTTGCGCCGATGCGTGCCAGGACATCTGCCGCCTGATTATTTTCCCGGGCTATATGGTGAAATTCGAGCCCTTCAAACCGAGCTGACATTTTTAGGACGGCGTTGCGATAAGCTGCCATTTTTGGATCCTTGGCATCAAAGTCTCCATTTATTTGGGATATTGCGAGGTTCGAGTCCCCGCGCACCTCTAGGCGTTGAATGCCCATGGATACTGCCATCCGGAGACCATGTAAAAGGGCCTCATATTCGGCTGCATTGTTGGAGTCTGTGTACATTATCTGGAGTACGTATTGAACTGTGTCTCCTATGGGGGACGTCAAAACGACGCCAACCCCTAGACCAGCCAACATTTTGGAGCCGTCGAAGTGCATGACCCAGTTTGAATATGTGCCGTACTCTTTAGGGAGTTCGGCCTCCGTCCATTCTGCGACGAAGTCGGCCAAAACTTGCGACTTGATAGCTTGCCGTGGCTTGTAAGTTATGTCGAACGGGAGGAGCTCAATGACCCATTTTGCAATCTGGCCCATCGCGTCGCGGTTGTTTATAATATCGTTAAGTGGCACTTCCGAGGCTACTATTATTGAACACTCTTGAAAGTAGTGTCACAGCTTCCGGGATGCCATAAATACCATGTACGCAATCTTTTGATAATGCGGGTACCGTGACTTGCACGGAATAAGGACAGTGAACACATAGTAGACCGGCTTTTGAAGGGGGAATTTGTGTCCGTCCGTTTCTCGTTCGACGACGAGCACTGCGCTTACGACCTGATGGGTTGCTGCAATGTATAATAGCATTGGTTCGCCAATGTTTGGCGCGGCCAGGACTGGGTTTGTTGCCAAGATGGCTTTTATTTTGTCGAGTCCAGCCGTGGCTGCATCCGTCCACTCGAAGTGTTCGGTGCGCCGAAGGAGGCGGTAAAGGGGTAGGGCCTTTTCTCCTAAGCGGGAGATAAAGCGGCTTAGAGCCGCCACGCATCCGGTTAATTTTTGTATTTGTTTGAGGTCCTTCGGGATATGCAATTATGACAGAGCTTAGATCTTGGCTGGATTTGCTTCAATTTCTCTACCGGATACAATGAAGCCCAAGAGCTTTCCGGCTGGAATGCCGAAAACGCATTTTTCTGGGTTGAGCTTGATGTCGTATGTTCGGAGGTTATCGAATGTTAGCCTCAAGTCGTCTACTAGAGATTCGACTTGTCTTGTTTTAACGACCACATTATCTACGTATGCCTCCACTATTTTGCCGATCTGGTTTGCTAGACATGTCTGAATCATGCGCTGATATGTTGCGCCGGCGTTTTTGAGCCCGAAGGGCATTGTGTTGAAGCAGAATGGGCCGTATGGTGTGATGAATGCCGTTGCGGCTTGGTCTGACTCTGCCATCTTTATTTGATGGTAGCCGGAGTATGCGTCGAGGAAACACAACGAATCGTGTCCTGCGGTAGTGTCGATAATTTGATCGATGCGGGGGAGAGGGGAGGGATCCTTTGGGCAAGCCTTGTTAAGGTCTTTAAAATCAACGCACAGGCGCCAGGATTTGTCCTTCTTTGGTACCATCACCAGGTTTGCTAGCCAGTCCGGGTGTTTTATATCTTTGATGAATCCGGCCTCCAATAGCTTGGCTAGTTCCTCTCCCATGGCCTGTCTCTTAGGTTCGGAAAAACGCCGAAGAGCCTGTTTGACTGGCTTGAATCCTTTTAGGATATTTAAGCTGTGTTCGGCCAGCCTGCGTGGGATTCCTGGCATGTCTGAAGGGTGCCAGGCAAAAATGTCCCAGTTCTCTATAGGAACTCTCGCAGTGCGGCATCTACATCAGGGTTTAACTGTGCCCCGATGGAAGCTGTTTTATTGGGGCCCGTTGGATGGACCTAGAATTTGACTATTTCATCCACCGATTTAAAGGAGGTGGACTTGGATCTTTTATCGAGTATCACATCGTCCCTATTCACCATGGAGCGCAGCGCAGTCAGTTCCTCAGCCGCTAGGGCTTCGGATAGCGCCTCGAGGGCCAATGCGGCTGTCTTGTTTTCGGCGCGGAGTGCCGGATCACTAGCGAGAGTGATGATTCCGTTAGGCCCGGGCATCTTGAGCTTGATGTACCCGTAATGGGGTATTGCTTGGAAGATTGTAAACGCTTCCCGCCCTAGCAGAGCGTGATATCCGCTACTGAACGGGGCCACCTGGAACGTGACCTCTTCGGACCTGTAATTATCCGGCGTGCCAAACACCACATCTAGTGTGATTTTTCCTGTACAGCACGCTTCCCGACTGGGTATTATTCCTCTAAAGGTTGTGCTACTTCGCTCAATGCAGTTCCAGTCTATTTCCATTTTTTGAAGGGTTTCCTCATAAATGAGGTTCAATCCGCTGCCGCCATCCATGAGTACCTTGGTAAGACGAAAGCCGTCCACTATTGGACTGAGGACCAATGCGGCTGGTGCTCGGGCTGTTCGGAATTTAGGTTCATCACTGGCGTTAAAAGTAATAGCCGTGTCACTCCATGGGTTTATTGTTGCTACTTGGTAGACTTCGGCAAGGCCGCGGAGTGTTCTTTTTCACATATTATTTGATGCGAAAGTCTCGAAGACTGTTAATACCATACTAGTGTCTTTGGGGTGGCTTTCTGTGGCTTCTGGAATTAGAAGATCTTCACCAATTTTTGCCACCTGCCGGAGTACCCAACATGCTCTAAGGCTGTGAGTTGGTGTGCCACACATCAGTTGGATGGACCAGCAACCTCATGGTGGGAGAATTACACTGTCACCTACCCTATAGCCATTGTTACATGGGATCAGTTTCAGCAAGCTTTCCGTACAACCCATGTCTCAACTGGAGCTATGAGTATGAAGAAGTGTGAGTTTCTCAACTTACACCAGGGGAACCGTACTGTGGCTCAGTACGCGGATGAGTTTAGCAATTTATCTCGCTATGCCCCTGATGATGTGGCCACAGATGCCTCAAAGCAGGAGAAGTTTATGGAAGGGCTGAATGATGAGATGAGCATGCAGTTGATGGTGGCAACATTCAACAACTAGCAGGAGTTGGTAGATAAGGCTCTTATGATTGAAGGGAAGCAGCAACAGATTGAGAGCCGTAAGAGGAAGTATGGACAAGGAAGGTATAGTTCAGGAGTTCAACAAAAACCTCGCCTAACCCCAAACACGGGAGGACTTGTTCATAACCATGGAGGACACACCCACAATGGAGGAAGTAACCATAATCATACTGGCCCAAGGAATGGGAATGGGAATGGAGCAAGCAACAATCAGAACCGTTCCAATCCAGCCACACCCGCCAAGAGAGACCTAAGCCACGTTACTTGTTTCAAGTGCGGGAAGACTGGACACTATGCCACGGAGTTCCCTAAAGCGAAGAATGGAAATGGCAATGGGAGCGTTGGAAAGAAGCCCAATCCATTCAACAAAGGACAAGTGAACCACGTCAACGTGGAGGAGGTTGAAGAGCAGCCAGACGCAGTTATTGGTAAGTTTTGGTTAAGTCTTTTACCGCCCTTGTTCTTTTTGATACTGGTGCATCGCATTCATACATATCAAGGGAATTCGTGGATAAGTTTAAACTACCAACGCAAACCCTTAGGACCCATCTGTTAGTGAGTTCACCGGGAGCGGAGTATATGGCTAGTCGATGGTGTGACCAGATACCCTTAACCATTGGTAGCCATGTTTTTCCGTCCGACCTAATAATCCTGGAGTCGCAAGGATTGGATGTGATATTAGGCATGGACTGGATGTCAAAATATGGAGGAAGCATTGACTGTGTTAGTAAGTCAATTTGTCTCACCACCCCTGAGGGAAAAATGATCAAGTATGTATCTAGGCATGCGCCAAGGAGTAGCCAAGTGAATACCCTCACGGGAGTTGTTCAGAGGAAGTGCCTGTAGTCAAGGATTACATGGATGTTTTTCCAGAGGAGTTACCATGCATGCCACCGGATCGAGACATCGAGTTTTTGATAGAGCTATTGCTAGGTACCGGGCCAATATCAAAGAGACCATATCGGATGCCTGCAAATGATCTGGAGGAGATTAAGAAACAGATCAAGGAGTTATTGGAGAAAGGTTACATTCGACAGAGCTCATCACCATGGGGAGCCCTAGTGCTTTTGATCGAGAAGAAGGATAAGTCTCTAAGAATGGTTGTTGATTATCATGCGTTAAATGAGGTGACGATCAAGAACAAATACCCACTACCGATGATCAATGATTTGTTTGACCAACTGCAAGGATCCAAGGTGTTTTCAAAGATCGATATGCGATCTGGATATCACCAGCTGAAGGTACGAGAGAAGGACATACCAAAGACAGCATTCACCACACGGTACGGGTTGTATGAATATGCGGTCATGTCATTTGGACTGACTAACGCCCCTGCCTATTTCATGAGCATGATGAACAAGGTGTTCATGGAATATTTGGATAAGTTTGTTGTGGTGTTCATTGATGATATAATGGTATACTAGAAGAATGAGGAAGAGCACGAAGAGCATTTGCGTTTAGTTCTCGAGAAAGTCAGGGAACACCAGCTATATGCCAAGTTCAGCAAATGTGAGTTTTGGTTGAAGGAAGTCGGATTCCTTGGACATGTTATATCAGGAGAAGGTGTAGCAGTAGATCCCACGAAGGTTCAGTCAGTCACTGAATGGTTGGTACCCACTTCAGTTAGCGAGATCCGCAGTTTTCTTGGACTCGTAGGATACTATCAGAGATTCATTGAGAATTTTTCCAAAATTGCGAAACCATTGACGGAGTTATTGAAGAAGGATACAAAATTTAAATGGACAGAAGAATGTGAGGCGAGCTTTTAGGATTTAAAGAAACGTTTGACCACAACCCCAGTGCTGATTCTCCCGGATATATGTAAAGAGTTTCAAGTGTATTGCGATGCCTCTCGCCTAGGACTTGGAAGTGTGCTTATGCAGGACGGAATAGTTGTTTCATATGCCTCACGACAACTAAAACCGCACGAATTGAATTATGCCACGCATGATTTGGAGTTGGCTGCCGTAGTGCATGCATTGAAGACTTGGAGACATTACCTTATTGGAAATCGTTGTGATGTATACACGGATCATAAGAGTTTGAAGTACATTTTCACACAGAAGGAGCTGAACCTTAGGCAGAGGAGATGGTTGGAGCTTATAAAGGATTATGACATGAAGCTTCACTATCATCCAGGCAAGGCCAATGTCGTAGCCGATGCTTTGAGTCAGAAGAATTATGCTAATACCCTAGTGAGCACGGGATTGCCAAAGGAGTTAGCAGAGGATCTCAGGGAACTTCGATTGGAGATTGTTCCTAGAGGTTTTGTTGCAACAATGGAGGTTTAGTCTACATTGTTAGGAAAGATTCGAGAAGCTCAGAAGGATGACAAAGAGATTGCCGAGATAAAAGAGAGAATGAGCGAAGGAAAGGCCAAAGGTTTTCGCGAGGATGAGCACGACACCTTATGGTTTGAGGACTGTGTTTATGTGCCCAATAACCCATAGATCAGGAAGTTAATACTTCAGGAGGCTCATGACTCACCATACTCGATACACCCCGGAAACACCAAGATGTATTTGGATTTGAAGGAACGTTTCTGGTGGACTAGTATGAAGAAGGATATTGCCGAGTATGTAGCCGTATGTGATGTAGGTCAGAGAGTGAAGACTGAGCATCAAAAGCCAGCAAGATTGTTACAGCCTATGCCGATACCCGAATGGAAGTGGGATAAACTTGGCATGGATTTTATCACCGGATTACCCATGACCAAATCAGGATATGATTCTATATGGGTAGTAGTCGATCGCTTGACCTAATTAGCTCACTTTATCCCAGTGAAAACCACCTATACAAGTGCAAAGTTGGCCAAGATATATATGACCAGGATCGTATGTCTGCATGGAGTTCCAAGGACCATCGTATCAGATAGAGGAACATAGTTTACTTCAAAGTTTTGGCATCAGCTACACCAAACTTTGGGGATAAGGTTGGAGTTCAGTATAGCATTCCACCCGTGGACCGATGGACAGACCGAGAGAGTCAACCAGATTCTGGAGGATATGTTGAGAGCCTGCACGCTAGATTATGGATCTAGTTGGGATGACAATTTGCCCTACGCGAGTTCTCATACAACAATAGCTATCAAGCCAGTTTGAAGATGGCACCGTTCGAAGCCCTGTATGGACGAAGGTGCAGAACACCGTTGATGTGGGATGAAGTTGGAGACCGACAGTTGTTTGGACCAGATTTGATCAAGGAGTCTGAAGAAAAAGTTAAGCTGATCCGAGATAGACTAAAGGTAGCTCAGTCCAGACAGAAGAGTTATGCAGATTTGAAATGCAAGGAAATAACCTATGAAATTGGAGATAGTGCATATCTGCGAGTGCCACCCCTGCGAGGAGTGAAACGTTTTGGAGTTAAGGGAAAGTTAGCCCCGAGATTTGTAGGACCGTATCGAATTTTGGGACGTATGGGAGAAGTTACCTACAAGTTGGAGTTACCTAAAGGACTGTCAGGAGTTCATGATGTATTTCATGTTTCACAGCTGAAGAATTGTCATGCTGAAATGGCCGATATACCGTTAAGATACATTACCCTTGGAGGCGATTCAGTTGGATAGTGATTTGACCTATGAGGAGAAGCCAGTCAGGATTCTTGAATTTGCCAGCCGAGTCACCCGCAGCAAGGTTATCAAGTTTTGCAAATTTCAGTGGAGCCACCATACCGAGGATGAAGCCACCTGGGAACGAGAGGATGATCTTCGCAAAGACCACCCACACCTATTCTCTAGCAAACCCGAAGCTCGAGGGCTGATACATTGTAGCGACCAGACCTCAAACGGTCCAATCTCTGTGCTCCGGTGTCGTCTCTGGATCAGTAATGCTGACACCACACAATACTTGAAGGATTTATAACAGAGTAGCAATCACACACTTATTACATCGAGTGTCTCAAAAGAGAACTTATTACAATAAATATGGCTTAAGGCCATCTAATAACGATAACAGCGGAAGGCTTGGAAGATAAGTGAGTCCATCAACTCCAACGGCATCACTAAGTATAGAAGCATGACCTAATGACACCTTAATCGTCGTCTGAAAAGTCTGCAACATTAATGTTGTAGCCCGAAATGGGTCAGCACATGGAATATGCTGGCAATGTAACACATAGAGAGTAATACAAGAATATGGCTATTCTATATGCATATATGGCTGGCGGAAAGCTCTATAGTTACAGTTTTGCGTAAAGCCAATTTTTCCCTACTGCAAAGGAATAAATTTTATTTAACTATCATGGTAGTTGTTAAACATTGAGAATGGTTGACAGCATTCTCAATCCCAATTAAGCATCATCATTAAAATCCAACAATTAACTTTAGAGTAACATGATGAGATTCACATGATAATCCAGGTACTAGATACTCAAGATGTCCATAACCAGGGACACGACTAACCATGATTAGTTTATACACTCTGCAGAGGTTTGCGCACTTTTTCCCACAAGACTCGATCTCCTCCGTCGGTTTTATCGCATTGCATGATGTTTGAGAAACGGATGACCGAGACATAGTCTTTCAGAAGCGCTAGCACCTTACGAACGGGTAGACCGTACCAACCTACATCCCCTACATCTGCTAGTCTACCACTGTAAGAGTTCACATGACTTAGTCAACTATGCTAGAGCCCATAGTAGCTTGTGGCTGCACACGGAAGTTTCTAGTATGAATAATCTCACGATCCCTTTGAGCCTAGGTGGCGGTTCAAAAGAAAATAGGCAATCGCTGGAATACCCAGGTGCCTCAATCCACCCAGATGTGTGTTTAAGTTTCCACCTTAAATAAACCATTAATTAACAAAGCTCACATCTGTCATGGATACACTCACCCAATCCACGTCTACTAGCATAGCATAGCAACAATAAGCAAACGTAGAGTAACTCCCAAAGGTTTGATATTAAACAGGTAATAGGTTCTACCTCAACTACTCTCCAAACCCACATTTTAATTAGATCCTAATCATGCAATGTGTGAGAATTGATCTAATGCAATAAAACTGGGTAGTAGGAGGTATGATCAAAGTGTCACTTGCCTTGCTGATGATCCGGGAAACCTAGCGATTCGAAGTAGCAAGCGGCGCACTCCGGGTACTCTATTGCAGACAAACAAACATACAATAAGTACTCAACTAATGCGCAGGTAAAACTCAAACAAGATAACTAACCAGAAAGTTCAACTTAAGAACTCCGGTTGGCAAAAGAATCAAAACAAACGAAGCAACGAAAGACAAATGGCAAGAAAAACAAGCTTCGTTTACTATTCTGGGTCTAAGGCAATTTTTAAAGTGGCAAACACTTGTTTGAGTTGGTTAAACGTAAAGAGGGTTTCGAGACGAAACTCCAGGCTCTTGAATCGCCTGATTCCAATAAACGAGCAAAAAGTTAAACTAGAACGAACATCGGATCAGAGATCGCGATTAGAAAAACCGCGGATTTAATCCGAGAAAAAGAAAAACGAAGAACAGTTAACGAACGAACGTTCGTTAACAGAAACTAAATGAAAAAAACTCGTTCGTTAAGACGAACGGGCGAACAGGCGCTCGCTAAATAAATAAACCAGAAAAAACCGATCTATTTATTAAAAAAAATGAAAACTAGGGTTTAAAAAAACAAATCGGTTTTTTTCCAAAACCGGCCGGCGATTACCTCGACGGCGGCGGCTCTCCGGTGGGGCTCCGGTAGGGCGGCGGCAAGCGGCAACGGCGGCGGCGGCGTGCGGCGGCGGCGGGCTGCGGTGCGGGGTAGCGAGGTGAGGAGAGGGCGGCGGCGGGGCGGCTATTTAAGAGGGGGAGGGGGGTGTTGACTTGGGGGAGGGGGCGACGGGCGGCGCGGCTCAGGCTCCGGCTCGGACTCCTCTCCGAGTCCGGCGGGGAAGGCGGCGGCGGCGGCTTGGGCCGGCCTGGCTCGGCTGGGCCCTTGGCCCAGTCGGGCGCGGGTATCTTTTTTTTAAACAATTTCGCTGCACCTAATTTTTTTTTAGAAAAATAAATAAAAATCTAAAAATGCCAAAACAAATTTTCTCCGTCTAAATAAAATATTTAGAACAAGCTGAACATTTTTTTGGCTCTAAATGCAATTTTTGAAAATGTGCAATTTTTCCTAAATTCAAATAAAATAGCAAATAAAACCAAAATAAAAACTTACTTGATTTTTTTATTTAAACCCTCAATATTTCTTTATTCTGGGAAAGTCATTTTATTCCCTCTCTCATAATTTTTATAATAGAAATAATTGAAGATAAAATAAATAAAATCAAATGATCCTATTTTCAAAATTTGAGAAAACTCAAATATGAAAATAACGAAATCCCCAACTCTCTCCGAGGGTCCTTGAGTTGCGTAGAATTTCTAGGATCAACCAAAATGCGATGAAATATGATATGCAATGATGATCTAATGTATAACATTCCAAATTGAAAATTTGGGATGTTACAAACCTACCCCCCTTAAGATGAATCTTGCCCTAGAGATTGAGGTTGGTTAGAAAATAGGTGAGGATGGTCCTTCAGCAATTCTTCCTCTCGCTCCCAGGTGGCTTCATCCTCCGTGTGGTGGCTCCACTGAACTTTGCAAAACTTGATAACCTTGTTGCGGGTGACTCGACTGGCATACTCTAGAATCTTAACTGGTTTCTCCTCATAGGTCAAATTACTGTCCAACTGAATTGCATCCAGTGGCACTGTATCTCCTAGCGGTATATCAGCCATCTCCGCGTGGCACGTCTTCAACTGGGAAATGTGGAACACGTCGTGAACTCCTGACAATCCTTTGGGCAATTCCAACTTATAGGCTACTTCTCCCATACGCTCCAAAACTTTGTATGGGCCTACGAAACATGGCGCTAACTTTCCCTTAACTCCAAAGCTCTTAACTTCTCGAAGTGGTGATACTCGAACTCCGACTTCGTAAACTCTCTCCTTGCGTTTAGAATCTGCATAGCTCTTCTGCCTGGACTGGGCTACCTTGAGCCTGTCGCGAATCAATTTTACTTTCTGTTCAGACTCCTTAATCAGATCCGGTCCAAACAACTGACGGTCTCCAACTTCATCCCATGACAATGGGGTCCTGCACCTCCTTCCGTACAAAGCTTCGAAAGGGGCCATCTTCAAACTGGATTGATAGCTGTTGTTATAGGAGAACTCTGCGTATGGAAAATTCTCGTCCCAACTAGATCCGTAATCTAGTGCACAAGCTCTCAGCATATCCTCCAAAATCTGATTGACTCTCTCGGTCTATCCATCTGTCTGCGGATGAAAAGTTGTACTGAACTCCAGCCTGGTACCCAAAGTTTCGTGCAACTGATTCCAGAACTTTGAGGTAAACTGGGTTCCTCTATCTGATACAATGCTCTTTGGAACTCCATGCAGACATACGATTCTGGTCATGTATATCTTTGCCAACTTTGCACTGGTATAGGTAGTCTTCACTGGAATGAATTGAGCTACCTTGGTCAAACGATTGACTACAACCCATATTGAGTCATAGCCTGAACGAGTTCTGGGTAAACCCGTAATAAAATCCATGCCTAACTTATCCCACTTCCATTCGGGTACCGACAATGGCTGTAGCAATCCTGCTGGCTTCTGATGCTCTGCCTTTACTCTCTGACATACATCACAAACTGCTACATACTCCGCAATATCCTTCTTCATTCTGGTCCACCAGAAAGTATCCTTCAAATCCAAATACATCTTGGTATTTCCTGGGTGAATCGAATATGGTGAGTCATGTGCCTCTTGCAGAATTAACTTCCTGATCTCCGAATCATTAGGCACATAAACACGGTCTTCATACCATAGGGTATCGTGCTCATCCTCACAAAATCCCTTAGCTTTTCCTTTGCTCGTTTTCTTCTTTATAGAGGCAATCTCCTTGTCAGTCCTTTGAGCTTCTCTGATCTTATCCATCAAAGTAGACTGAATCTCCAATGCTGCTACATAGCCTCTCGGAACTATCTCCAAACATAGCTCATGAAGGTTTTCAGCTAACTCCCTTGGTAAATCTCCCGTCATTAGGGTGTTGACGTGGCTTTTATGGCTCAATGCGTCAGCTAATATGTTAGCCTTTCTGGGGTGATAATGTAATCTCATATCGTAATCCTTGATGAGCTCCAACCATCTTCTTTGCCTGAGATTTAACTCTTTCTGCGTGAACATATACTTTAAACTCTTGTGATCCATGTATACCTCACAATGGTTTCCAATGAGAAAATGTCTCCAAGTTTTCAATGCATGCACTACGGCTGCTAACTCCAAATCATGCGTGGCATAATTCAACTCATGAGGCTTAAGCTATCGTGAGGCATAGGAAACAACTCTTCCTTCCTGCATAAGCACTGCTCCAAGTCCTCAACGTGATGCGTCGCAATACACCTCATAATCCTTGGTCTGATCTGGCAAAATCAGCACAGGTGATGTAACCAAACGTTTCTTCAATTCTTGGAAACTGGCCTCACATTCCTCAGTCCATATGAACTTGGTATCCTTTTTCAACAACTCCGTCATAGGCTTCGCAGTCTTTGAGAAATTCTCAATGAATCTCCGGTAGTATCCTGCGAGTCCAAGAAAACTCCGGATCTCTCCAACTGTTGTTGGCACTTCCCAATTGGTCACGGTATCAACTTTAGTGGGATCCACTGCTATACCTTCTCCTGATATAACGTGTCCGAGAAATCCAACTTCCTTCAACCAAAACTCACATATGCTAAACTTGGCATATAATTGATGTTCTCTGAGTTTACCAAGTACCAAACGCAAATGTTCCTTATGCTCCTCTTCATTCTTTGAGTAAACCAGGATATCATCAATGAACACTACGACGAACTTATCCAAAAACTCCATAAACACTTTGTTCATCATGTTCATAAAATATGCAAGTGCGTTAGTCAGACCAAATGACATAACGGTATACTCGTACAGCCCATACCTAGTGGTAAAACCCGTCTTAGGTATATCTTGTTCTCGAATCTTCAACTGATGGTATCCTGATCGTAGATCGATCTTGGAAAATACCTTAGCTCCTTGCAATCGATCAAACAGATCATTGATCATTGATAGTGGGTACTTGTTCTTGATGGTTACTTCATTCAAACCTCGATAATCAACAACCATCCTTCACGATCCATCCTTCTTTTCTACTAGAAGTACTAGTGATCCCCAAGGTGAAGAACTTGGGCGAATATAACCCTTATCCAGTAACTCCTTAATTTGCTTCTTAATCTCCACCAAATCCTTTGCGGGCATCCTATATGGTCTCTTAGATATTGGCCCTGTGCCTGGCAAAAGCTCAATCAAAAACTCAATATCTCTATCCGGTGGCATGCCTGGAAACTCCTGGGGAAATACATCAGGGAAATCCTTCACTATTGGTACTTCCTCCTGCACAACTCCTGTTAGGCAATTTACTTGAGTCCTGTTTGGCACATGCTGTGATACATACCTGATCCGTCTTCCTTCTGGGGTGGTAAGCAAAATTGACTTACTGGCACATTCAATATTCCCTTCATACTTTGACAACCAATCCATGCCTAATATCACATCCAATCCTTGAGATTCCAACACTATTAGGTCTGAGGGAAATACGTAGTTACCAATCCTTAATGGTAACCGATCACACCATAGGCTAGCCATATACTCTGGTCCAGGCGAGGTTACTAACATGGGTGACCTAAGGGCTTGGGTTGGCAGTTTATACTTATCCACAAATCCCCTTGATATGTATGAATGCGATGCACCAGTATCAAAAAGAACGAGTGCAGTAAATGACTTAACCAAAAACTTACCGATTGCTGCATCCGGCTGCTCTTCAACCTCCTCCACGTTAACGTGGTTCACCTATCCCCTGTTGAAAGGGTTCGGCTTCTTCCCAGAGCTTCCATTGCCATTTCCATTATGTGATTCAGGACATTCGTTGGCATAATGTCTGGTCTTCTGGCACTTAAAACAAGTGACTTGGCTCAGGTCTTTCTTGGCTGGGGTTGATGGGTTGGTGCGGTTCTGGCCGTTGCTTCCTCCATTCCCATTACCAGTCTTGGGGCCATTGTGATTGTGCGAGCTACCTCCTCCATGGGTATGCTGGAAATGTCCTCCCGGTCTAGGGGTAAAACATGGCTTCTGCTGAGCTCCAGAATTGTACTTCCCTTGTCCATACTTCCTCTTGCGGCTCTCGATCTGCTGCTGCTTCCCTTCAATCACGAGAGCACGATCTACCAACTCATGGTAGTTGTTGAAGGTTGCTACCATCAACTGCATGCTCAACTCATCATTCAGTCCTTCCAGAAACTTCTCCTGTTTAGCTACATCTGTAGCAACGTCATCTGGGGCATAACATGCTAGCTTACTAAAGTCCTCCACATACTGGCCAACTGTCCGTCCTCCTTGGCGCAAGTTGCGAAACTCTCGCTTCTTCATGGCCATAGCTCCTGCTGAAACATGGGCAGTACGAAAAGCCTGCTAGAACTGGTCCCACATGACAGTGTCGACAGGGAAAGTGCCTGTGAAATTCTCCCACCATGAGGCTGCGGGTCCTTCAAGCTGATGTGCGGCAAACTTCACCTTTTCCGCATCTGTGCATCCTGCTGTGGTCAACTCTCTAACTATCTTGCGGAGCCAACCATCTGCTACTATCGGCTCGGTGCTATTGGAAAACACCGGCGGATTCAGCCTAAGAAAATGGGCTAAGTGATCAACAGGTGGTGGTGGTGGTGGGTTGTTATTGTTGTTCCCCTAATTCTGATTCTGGACTAGTAACTGCATCAATGTATTCTGCTGCTGGATCAACTGAGTGAGCTCCGGTGGGAAGGTAAATCCGGGGTCACGTCTCGGAGGCATCCGAGGGTTTAGAAAAGATGAGATTTAAGAATACAGGGGGCCTAAAGAGAAAACACTACCCATATGCACATGAGGCAAAAGCAAACAATTCACTTCATTCAATCAATCAAACAAGGGCATACAATCGATCTAACTATCGCAAAAGTGCTCGGACTACTATATTTACATGGTGGACTACTACACTGGTGGGGTGGTGTACTAGAAATATTCTTCGGTTGCAGACTCCATGATATCTGCTACAACTTCATCAACATAGTCATCGCTATCATCTGAATCCGAGTCGGTGTCGTCGATGATGATGTAGTCTTCCGGGTGAATCTCCTTGGGTTCTTCATCTTCTTCTACTGGCGTAGGGCCTCCCATAAATATTCCGATCTTCATTGTTAGGTCGGCATTCTTATCCACTAGTACTTTGATTTCCTCTTCATAATCTTCATGTGTAGCTTTGAGTTCTTCCTCTAGTTCCTTGATTCTTGTCCTCGCCTTCTTTAGATCTATCATGTCGGCGCACATCTGGTTCTCCTGACATCGAATGTGTTGGTTTAACTCCTGGATAAAAGCTGCAATTGATCTATCCTTCTTGGTGCTGATCATCTCCCATTGCTCATCTCGGTGTCCACAAATCTAGTAGATAGTATCCTTGAGATCATTGCGGTAAACTTCTCCAATGCGTTCCATGGCGATGTGAGCTGCCATGCTCTTTCCTAGACTCCAGGTTGGTGCACCAAAAGAAAACTCTATGGGCTGAGTGACTGGCATGAACGTCCTTCCTGGAACTTGAACTTGAATCATCCAGCGCTCTTCTTCGGGTAAAGTGGCGTTGTAAGTCCCAGTGAAGCTTGGTACTCCTATGTTGAGGTATCTTGTGACTTCCTTCAAATGACGTCCAAAGGGTGTATCTTCATCCGGTTGCGTGAACTTGTTCCTTGCATCTGCCATCCTAAAAGAGTAGAAAAGATGAGGAGTCAGAATGAGAAGAGTGAGTAGTGATCTAGCGCTTTAGCTTAGTGGTCGTGTCCTACAGTCAGCGTGTGCTCTGATACCATCTTGTAGCGACCAGGCCTCAAACGGTTCAATCTCTATGCTCCGGTGTCATCCCTGGATCAGTAATGCTGACACCACACAGTACTTGAAGGATTTATAACAGAGTAGCAATCACACACTTATTACATCGAGTGTCTCAAAAGAGAACTTATTACAATAAATATGGCTTAAGGCCATCTAATAACAATAACAGCGGAAGGCTTGGAAGATAAGTGAGTCCATCAACTCCAACGGCATCACTGAGTATAGAACCACGACCTAATGGCACCTTAATCGTCGTCTGAAAAGTCTGCAACATTAACGTTGCAGCCCGAAACGGGTTAGCACATGGAATATGCTGGAAATGTAACACATAGAGAGTAATACAAGAATATGGCTATTCTATATGCATATATGGCTGGGGGAAAGCTCTATGGTTACAGTTTTGCGTAAAGCCAATTTTTCCCTACTGCAAAGGAATAAATTTTATTTAACTATCATGGTAGTTGTTAAACATTGAGAATGGTTGACAGCATTCTCAATCCCAATTAAGCATCATCATTAAAACCCAACAATTAACTTTAGAGTAACATGATGAGATTCACATGATAATCCAGGTACTAGATACTCAAGATGTCCATAACCGGGAACACGGCTAACCATGATTAGTTTATACACTCTACAGAGGTTTGCACACTTTTCCCCACAAGACTCGATCTCCTCCGTTAGTTTTCTCGCACTGCATGGTTTTTGAGAAACGGATGACCGAGACAGTCTTTCAGAAGCGCTAGCACCTTACGAACGGGTAGATCGTACCAACCTACATCCCCTACATCTGCTAGTCTACCACTGTAAGAGTTCACACGACTTAGTCAACTATGCTAGAGCCCATAGTAGCTTGTGGCTGCACACGGAAGTTTCTAGTATGAATAATCTCATGATCCCTTTGAGCCTGGGTAGCGGTCCAAAAGAAAACAGGCAATCGCTGGAATACCCAGGTGCCTCAATCCACCCAGATGTGTGTTTAAGTTGCCACCTTAAATAAACCATTAATTAACAAAGCTCACATCTGTCATGGATACACTCACCCAATCCACGTCTACTAGCATAGCATAGCAACAATAAGCAAACGTAGAGTAACTCCCAAAGGTTTGATAGTAAACATGTAATAGGTTCTACCTCAACTACTCCCCAAACCCACAATTTAATTAGATCCTAATCATGCAATGTGTGAGGATTGATCTAATGCAATAAAACTGGGTAGTAGGAGGTATGATCAAAGTGTTACTTGCCTTGCTGATGATCCAGGAAACCTAGCGATTCGAAGTAGCAAGCGACGCACTCCGGGTACTCTATCGCAAACAAACAAACATACAATAAGTACTCAACTAATGCACATGTAAAACTCGAACAAGAGAACTAACCATAAAGTTCAACTTAAGAACTCCGGTTGGCAAAAGAATCAAAATGAACGAAGCAACGAAAGACAAACGGCAAGAAAAACAAGCTTCATTTACTATTTAGGGTCTAAGGCAATTTTTATAGTGGCAAAAACTTGTTTGAGTTGGTTAAACGGAAAGAGGGTTTCGAGACGAAACTCCAGGCACTTGAATCGCCTGATTTCGATAAACGAGCAAAAAGTTAAACTAGAACGAACATCGGATCAGAGATCGCGATCAGAAAAACCGCGGATTTAATCCGAGAAAAAGAAAAAATGACGAACAGTTAATGAACGAACATTCGTTAACAGAAACTAAATGAAAAAACGCGTTCGTTAAGACGAATGGATGAACGGGCGCTCGCTAAATAAATAAACCAAAAAAACCGATCTATTTATTTAAAAAACAGAAACTTGGGTTTTCAAAAAAAAAACAAATCGGTTTTTTTTTCCAAAACCGGCCGGCAACTACCTCGGCGGCGGCGGCTCTCCGGCAGGGCGGCGCGGCGGCGGCGTGCGGCAGCGGCGGCAAGTGGCAGCGTAGGCGGCGGCGGGCTGCAGTGCGGGGCGGCGGGGTGAGGAGAGGGCGGCGGTGGGGCGACTATTTAAGAGGGGGAGGGGGGTGTTGACTTGGGGGAGGGGGCGACGGGCGGCGTGGCTCCGGTTCGGACTCCTCTCCGAGTCCGGCGGGGAAGGCGGCGGCGGCTTGGGCTGGCCTGGCTCGGCTGGGCCCTTGGCCCAGTCGGGCGCGGGCCTCTTTTTTTTAAAACAATTTTGCTGCGCCTAAAAAAATCTAGAAAAATAAATAAAAACCTAAAAATGCCAAAACAAATTTTCTCCGTCTAAATAAAATATTTAGAACATGATGAACATTTTTTTGGCTCTAAATGCAATTTTGAAAACGTGCAATTTTTCCTAAATTCAAATAAAATAGCAAATAAAACCAAAATAAAAACTTACTTGATTTTTTATTTAAACCCTCAATATTTCTTTATTTTGGGAAAGTCATTTTATTCCCTCTCTCATAATTTTTATAATAGAAATAATTGAAGATAAAATAAATAAAATCAAATGATCCTATTTTCAAAATTTGAGAAAACTCAAATATGAAAATAACGAAATCCCCAACTCTCTCCGAGGGTCCTTGAGTTGCGTAGAATTTCTAGGATCAACGAAAATGCGATGAAATATGATATGAAATGATGATCTAATGTATAACATTCCAAATTGAAAATTTGGGATGTTACATACATCTCCGTCGTATCTACTTTTCCAAACACTTTTGCCCTTGTTTTGGACTCTAACTTGTATGATTTGAATAGAACTAACCCGGACTGACGCTGTTTTCAGCAGAATTACCATGGTGTTGTTTTATGTGCAGAAAACAAATATTCTCGGAATGACCTGACACTCCATGGAACATCTTAGAAAAAACAATAAAAAATCCTTGCCAAAAATGAAGACCGGGGTGCCCACACCCTTCTCATGAGGGTGGGGGCGTGGGGAGCGCCCCCTACCTCGTGGGCCCCCTCGAAACCCTCCGACGCCAACTCGAACTCTATATATTTGCTTTTGGAGAGAAAAAAATGGGAGAAAAGAAATCATCACGTTTTACGATACGAAGCCGCCGCCAAGCCCTAAAACCTCTTGGGAGGGCTGATCTGGAGTCCGTTCGGGGCTCCGGAGAGGGGGATTCGTCGCCGTCGTCATCATCAACCATCCTCCATCACCAATTTCATGATGCTCACCGCCGTGCGTGAGTAATTCCATCGTAGGCTTGCTGGACGGTGATGGGTTGGATGAGATTTATCATGTAATCGAGTTAGTTTTGTTAGGGTTTGATCCCTAGTATCCACTATGTTCTGAGATTGATGTTGCTATGACTTTGCTATGCTTAATGCTTGTCACTAGGGCCCGAGTGCCATGATTTCAGATCTGAATCTATTATGTTTTCATGAATATATGTGAGTTCTTGATCCTATCTTGCAAGTCTATAGCCACCTACTATATGTTATGATCCGGCAACCCCGAAGTGACAATAATCAGGACCACTCCCGGTGATGACCATAGTTTGAGGAGTTCATGTATTCACTATGTGCTAATGCTTTGTTCCGGTTCTCTATTAAAAGGAGGCCTTAATATCTCTTAGTTTCCAATAGGACCCCGCTGCCACGGGAGGGTAGGACAAAATATGTCATGCAAGTTCTTTTCCATAAGCACGTATGACTATATACATAATACATGCCTACATTACATTGATGAATTGGAGCTAGTTCTGTGTCACCCTATGTTATGACTGTTACATGATGAACCACATCCGGCATAATTATCCATCACTGATCCGGTGCCTATGAGGTTTCCATATACTGGTTTACGCTTATTTACTTTCCCGCTGCTACTATTACAATCACTACAAAATACCAAAAACATTACTTTTGCTGTCTTTACTTTTGTTGCCGCTACCACCACTATCATATTACTGTGCTACTAAACACTTTGCTGCAGATACTAAGTTTCCAGGTGTGGTTGAATTGACAACTCAGCTGCTAATACTTGAGAATATTCTTTGGCTCCCCTTGTGTCGAATCAATAAATTTAGGTTGAATACTCTACCCTCGAAAGCTGTTGCGATCCCCTATACTTGTGGGTTATCAAGGGCGAGATTCATCTTAAGGGGGGTAGGTTTGTAACATCACAAATTTTCAATTTGGAATGTTATACATCGATCATTCATGCATATCATATTTTATTGCATTTCATTTCGCGAATCCTCAAAATCCTAAGCAACTCAAGGACCCTCGGAGAGAGTTGGGGATTTCCCTGTTTTCATATTTGAGTTTTATCAAATATTGAAACAAGGATTTTTGGTTTTAATTATTTTTCTCTTCGAAGATATTTCATATTAAAATATATGAGAGGAGATAATATGACTTCTCCAAAATAAATGAAAGATTGGAGAAAAATATTAAAATCAAATATTTGATTTTATTCGGAGTTTATTGCTATTTTATTTGAATTAGAAAAATTGCACATTTTTCAATGTTGCATTTTAGGGCCAAGAAAATGTTCATCTTGTTCTAAATATTTTATTTAGATGGTGAAATTTTGTTTTGGCATTTTAGATTTTTATTTTATTTTCTAGGATTTATTTGGTTTCGGCGGAATTATTTAAAAAAAACGCAGCGCCCAACTTGGCCGAGGCCCAGCCGAGCCAGGCCGCGGGCCCACCTCCCTGCGCCGCCATCTCCCACGTGGAGACCGCGCCCGCCGCCGCCGCACGCCGTGGCTGAGTCGGCCACGACCCCGCCCCCTTCCCGAAGCCACGCCACCCCCCTCTTATAAGCCGATCCGGCCCCCCTCCCCTTGGAGCCCCGAAGCCGCCCCGCTGCCGCAAGCCACCGCCGCCGCTGCTGCCGCACGCCGCTGCCGCCGCCCCGCCGCCGCACGCTGCACCCCGCCGCCCCGTCTCGCCGCCCCGCCGTGGAAGCCGCCGCCGCCGCTCGTTTGTTTTTAAAAAACCGATCCGGTTTTTTAGAAACCCTAGTTCTTTTTTGAGTTCGGTTCGCCGGTTTTTCTCGGTTTAGTTTCTTTGCGGACGTTCGTCCGTACGTTCATTTTAACAAACGACTTTCGCTTGTTAGTTACATACAACGAACATTCGTTCGTTAGCCTGTTCGTCAGTTTTCTTTTCTCGGATTTTCCATGATTATTTTCAATCGTGATTTCTGATCCGATTTTTGTTTCAGTTTATCTTTTCACTCGTTTGTCGGAATCAGGTGATTCAAGCGCCTAGATCTTCGTCTCGAAACCCTCTTTCCGTTTAATCAACTTGTTGGGAATATAGCTAACTGGTAAAAGACCCGCCCAGGAGTGGTCGGGTCAACCCCAACGGTGGGTTACAAAAGGAGCCCAGTAATATTCAAGGTGATAGTTATTAAGACTTGTAGAAGTCCTAAGCCCAAAGACGGCTTAAGGCCCAATATTGTAAACCGCCGTGTGTAAGGAAAGACTTGTAAAGAAAGGCATGTAAAAAAGTCACCAAGCCGGACACGTTTTATGAACCGGCCGGGACTCTATAGGCCGTCAGGTGTCAACCCGTGTATATAAGGGGACGACCAGGTGGCGGCTTAGGGCAAGAAACAAGAGATCGATGACCAAGCCATGGATTAGCTTCTTGGTGATCGAAACCCCAGCAATATTAACACAACTAGATGTAGGCTTTTACCTTCATCGTAAGGGGCCGAACTATTATAAAACCTCTCGTGTCCTTTGTCCCGATTAACCCCTTTAAGCTTCCTAGTTGCGATGGCCCTACGACTAAGTCCTTTTGATAGGACATCTGCCGTGACAATTCCACGACAGTTGGCACCCACCGTGGGGCCAACGCACGGTAGATTTGAGTTCTTGAAGGGCAACTTCGAAGGGCTCAAGGGATACATTGTGGGCCGGGTGACCAAGAGTCGTCGCGACAAGCTCTACATCGACGACGAAGGCTGGGGCCCCGAGGTCGGCTCAATAGAGTACGGGTACCGGGTCCCCTTTAGCGGGATTCATGTCTTCATTGGCCGTATCGATGAATCGGGCCCTGAGCCGGACGTCTGCACCAACATCATCAAGGCGGCTCAGCTCGCGAGGCCCGCCCGGGCCCGACCCGCCGTAAAGCTTGCCTTTGTGGGTTGCATCCATGGGGGTGAATACTCGGAAGGATCGGTGGATGGCGGTGAGACGGCCATCTGTTCCGACGCTACGTCATCAACAGGCGAGACGAATTCTTTGTATCAGCTGCAGGATGGCATGCTTGGGGGGCTGTTCCGATGGTAGTAGTATTCCGGACCCCTTTGAGCCGCCGAATCGAGTTGGAGTCTTCATGGCAGGCACTCAGCCCGGGCAGAACTCCACGGCTGCAGCGGCAACAACCACCGGGTCGGCAGCGGCCGGGTCAGGAGACCTCGCGCGCCCCCCAGCTCAAATACTAATAGACCTCACGGATAAGCTGACAGCTCTGTTGACTGCCGTGGTGGAGCCGGCAGATAAAGTTCAGCATGATGCGGAGGTGGCACGGGTACGCCAAGAGATGGCACAAGCCAAGGAAAATTTAGCAGCAGAAGAAGTCAGGATGGCCGCGGAACGGGCGGCTTTGGACGCTCGTGCACAACAGCTTCAAGCGGAGACTTTCCGGCTCTCGGTGGATCTGAACGCATCAAATGAGGTCATGAGGAGAAGGCATCAGAAAACTCAGTCACGTCTACCTCTGACGCTCAATCCTAGGAACCTTTTTCATACACCCGGGGCCGGGCCAAGTAACCCGTCGGAGGCAAATCGGATCACGACGCCCGGGGCATCGGTTCAGCCGCGGGCCATGGAGCCACCTCGGATGTATACCGCTCCGCCTCATTATACGCCAACACCACCGGGTCACTTCTCCAATCCTTTGGAAAACCTCATTGCTGCATCGGCTCATTTGGCGGCTCTCCCGATGGAAGGTGACTCTCCGACAGCAATCGAAACACGAAGGGTGAGAGAACTTCTTCAGACGGCTCTGGCGCAGCAGGATGTGTACTCTTACAGTAGACACAGAATCCATTCAACCCCTCGCCCGAGCCAGAGCCCGAGCTACAACATGCATATGGACTTAGCTGATATGTCAAGCAACGCTCAACGCTGCAACCAGCCGCGCAGGCATGAGCCGGTACAGGCTGGAGCCCTTAAGTTAGCGGATCAGGAGAGGATCCGACAAGAAGCTAAGCGCGCGGTTCAACTGGCAGCTGAGCAGGCGGCTCATCAAACTTTTCCGGCTTATCGAGCAACCTCTGTTGAGGCAGGAGTAGCCACAAGAACCGGAGGTGTCCCTTGCCTGGTGCCGGCCATACATAATGAGCGCTTGCCAAAAGACTTCAAGGGGCCTCGTAAGGTGCCTAATTACATGACCGACTTGCACCCTGGGGCCTGGATTGAGAGTTATGAGATGGCAATGGAGCTGTTGGAGGTTAGCGATGCGGCAATGGCTAAGTATTTCACTATGATGTTGGATGGAACGACCCGCACTTGGTTAAAAGGATTGCCCCCCAATTCCATCGGCTCATGGGCGGAATTAAAAGCCCGGTTCATTCAGGACTTCAAGGACACATGCAAACAACCTATGCCAATAGTGGACCTGACTAATTGTAAGCAAGAGGAAGGTGAGTCCACAACCCATTGGGTGTGCCATGTCAAGGAGATAATTCATTCATCTGATAAGATGGATGCCGGCTCGGCAGTCTTAATGTTGGAGAAAAATTGCCGTTTTGAACATCTGAAGCAGAAGCTGGGGCGGCTCAAGCGTGACTGCAATGACATGGGCCAGTTGATGGCGGCTCTGGTCAAGTATGCTGATTCTGATAGTACCAAGGACCCCATGTCTGATGAAGAAAAGACAGGGAAGGGAAAGAAGAATGGCAATGGCAAGGGTCACCAGCATAACCCGGCGAATCAAGGAGGTAATAAACGTAAGGCTGACGAATTTGTGGCTAACACCAATGCATAGTGCAACAATCAACAACGCAAGGGTAGGCAACCCCCTCGGTCAGGCGGGTCAGGTCCCACCCTCGAGCAACTATTAAATGAACCTTGCCCGAGACACGACACCCGGGAGAAGCCAGCCACCCATTTGTGGAAGGATTGTACAATCATGAAGGCGTTTAAAAATTCAAACACGTTTGATGGAAGTCACGGGCCTGGCGGCGGGTCAGGCGGAGGCGGCTTTCACGGCCCGGGCGCCGGTTCAGGTAGAGGCGGTTTTCACGGTCAGGGCCATACGGGTAACCAAGGAGGTTACAATCTGCAGCCCGGCCAAGGTAATCAATAGCAACAGTCTGGATATCAGAGCAACCCAAAATAGTTGAATAATGGGCAATACCATGTATTTACCACTAGTTTATGCAAGAGGGACCAAAAGCTTCACAAGAGGGCTGTCAATGCTGTTGAGCCGGCGATTCCATGTTATTTAAGGTGGTCAGAACAGCCTATTGTGTGTAGCGGAGAAGATCATCCTCCACAAGTTGATAATCCGGGTCACTTAGCCTTGGTAGTGGCACCTCAGGTCGGTGGATATAAATTCACTAAAGTGCTCATGGATGGATGCAGTAGCATCAACATCCTCTACTATGAGACATTCCGTCAGATGTGGTTGACTGATAAGAGTATGAAGCAATCCAACACTGTTTTTCATGGTGTTGTACCTGGCAAGTCGGCATACCCAGTTGGTAAGATTGAACTGGAAGTAGCCTTTGGGGATGAATATGACTCCAGGGCTGAGAAGTTAACTTTTGAGGTGGTTAAGATCAAAAGCCCATATCATGCTCTGTTTGGACGGCCGGCTTACGCCAAGTTCATGGCTCGGCCGTGTTACGTATATCTGCAGCTCAAGATGTCGGGTTATAAAGGCACCATTACAGTTCACGGAAGCCGGAAAATAGCCCTGGAATGTGAAGAAGGAGATGCCGCTTATGCTGAGTCTGTTTGTGCAACAGAGGAGTTAAAGTTTTATAAAGATAACGTTGACCCGGCAGACATGCCGTCTTTAAAGAAGCCAACAACGGAGCATGAACCGGTGTTGAAATTCAAGTCAGCTGATGACACCAAAATGGTTGATTTTGTGCCTGGCGACTCATCCAAGTAGTTCATCATTAGTGCCAACTTGGATCCAAAATAGGAAAGCGCGCTCATCAAGTTCATCCGTGAGAACCAGGACATCTTTGCATGGAAACCTTCTGACATGCCGGGTGTCCCGAGAGAACTCGCTGAGCACACTCTTAACATTGATCCAAAGTTTAAGCCAGTCAGGCAGTTCCTTCGGCGGTTTAACGAGGAACGACGCAAGGCCATAGGAGAAGAGGTGGCCCGGCTCCTGGCGGCCGGGTTCATGGTGGAAGTTTTTCACCCAGAGTGGATGGCTAACCCGGTGCTTGTACTCAAGAAGAATGACACCTGGCGTTTGTGTGTGGATTACACTGATTTAAATAAAGCTTGTCCAGTTGACCCTTTTGCTCTCGCTCGTATTGATCAGATCATTGATGCTATGGCGGGTTGTGAGCATTTGAGTTTTCTGGATGCTTATTCAGGTTATCATCAGTTCAAGATGGCAGTCAAGGACCAGGAGAAGACAGCTTTCATCACTCTGTTTGGAGCCTTCTGTTATGTGTCTATGCCTTTTGGACTTAAGAGTTCCCAGGCAACTTATCAACGGCGTATGCAGAATTTCCTTCACAATCAGATTGGGCATAATGTTCATGCCTATGTGGATGATACAGTGGTGAAATCCAAAAAAGAGGAAACCTTGGTAACAGATCTGAAGGAGACCTTTGATAACCTCCGGGTCTACAAGATGATGCTTAACCCGGCCAAGTGTGTTTTTGGAGTCCCAGCTGGCAAACTCTTGGGTTTTTTTGGTGTCCAACCGAGGTATTGAAGCTAACCCGGAGAAAATTAAGGCAATCATGTCCTTGGCCAAACCAGTATGCATCAATGACGTTCAACGGCTGGCGGGTCGTGTTGATGCTCTGAGCCGGTTCATAAGCCGGTTAGGAAAGAAGGTGATGCCTTTGTATCAGATGATGAAAAAGACGGATGACTTTGTTTGGAGTGAAGCTGCAAATTCTGCCATTGAGGATCTGAAGAAACAGCTTGCTGAGCCGCCGGTTCTTGCTGCTCCGGTTGAGAAGGAACCACTATTGTTATATGTAGCCGCTAACTCACGAGCTGTTAGTGTGGCGATTGTGGTGGAACGCAAGGAGGCTGGCAAGGAACATCCGGTCCAACGGCCGGTTTACTACGTCAGTGAAGTGTTGATTGAATATAAACAAAGATATCCACATTGGCATAAGCTCATTTATGGGGTATTCATGGCAAGCCGGAAGTTCAAACATTACTTTCAGGGTCACCCCATCACTATGGTTAGCTCCGCTCCTTTGGAAGACATCATTCAAAATAGAGAAGCTACTGGACAAGTCGCCAAGTGGGCCATTGAACTTGGGTCTCATGGGTTGAAGTATGAACCACGTACTGCGATCCAATCTCAAGCGCTGGTTGACTTTATTAATGACTGGACAGAGATGCAGATGCTAGAGGAGAAACCAGACAACACATATTGGATGATTCACTTTGATGGATCCAGACAGTTGGAAGGCTCGGGGGCTGGAGTCGTGTTAACTTCCCCTCGAGGCAACAAATTTTGTTATGTGTTGAGATTAATGTTTCCTTGTACTAAAAACGCAACAGAATATGAAGCCTTGCTCCATGGTCTTCGAATGGCGAAAGAAATGAGTCTAAGCCGGGCCCGGTGCCTTGGCGACTCAGATTTGGTGGCTCAACAGGTGTCAGGCAAGTGGGATTCCAAGGACCCTCTCATGGAGGCTTATCGTCATGAAGTCGATGCAGTTGCAGGACATTTCAAAGGTTATCAGGTGGAACACATTGACCGTAGGAAGAATGATACGTCTCCAATGTATCTATAAGTTTTGATTGCTCCATGCTATATTATCTACTGTTTTGGACATTATTAGGCTTTATTATCCACTTTTATATTAATTTTGGGACTAACCTATTGACCCAGAGCCCAGTGCCAGTTCCTGTTTTTCCCTTGTTTCAGTGTTTCGCAGAAAAGGAAAATCAAACGGAGTCCAGTTGACCTAAAACTTCACGGAAATTATTTTTGGACCAGAAGAAACCCAGAAGACTAGGAGTGCACGTCTGGGGATCAACGAGGAAGCCACGAGGCAAGGGGGCGCGCCCTCCACCCTCGTGGGCCCCTCGTGGCTCCCCTGACGTACTTCTTCCGCCTATATATCTCCATATACCCTAAAACGATCGGGGAGCACAATAGATCGGGAGTTCCGCCGCTAGAAGTCTCCGTAGCCACCGAAAACCAATCTAGACCTGTTCCGGCACCCTGCCGGAGGGGGAATCCCTCTCCGGTGGCTATCTTCATCATCCTGGTGCTCTCCATGACGAGGAGGGAGTAGTTCTCCCTCAGGGATGAGGGTATGTACCAGTAGCTATGTGTTTGATCTCTCTCTCTCTCTCGTGTTCTTGAGGTGGTACGATCTTGATGTATCGCGAGCTTTGCTATTATATTTGGATCCTATGATGTTTCTCCCCCTCTACTCTCTTGTATGGATTGAGTTTCCCCTTTGAAGTTATCTTATCGGATTGAGTCTTTAAAAATTTGAGAACACTTGATGTATGTCTTACCGTGCGTATCTGTGGTGACAATGGGATACCACGCGATTCACTTGATGTTTGTTTTGGTGATCAACTTGCGGGTTCCGCCCATGAACCTATGCATAGGGGTTGGCACACGTTTTTGTCGTGATTCTCCGGTAGAAACTTTGGGGCACTCTTTGAGGTTCTATGTGTTGGTTGAATAGATGAATCTGAGGTTGTGTGATGCATATCATACAATCATACCCACGGATACTTGAGGTGACATTGGAGTATCTAGGTGACATTAGGGTTTTGGTTGATTTGTGTCTTAAGGTGTTATTCTAGTACGAACTCTAGGGCTGTTTGTGACACTTATAGGAATAGCCCAACGGATTGATTGGAAAGAATAACTTTGAGGTGGTTTCGTACCCTACCATAATCTCTTCGTTTGTTCTCCGCTATTAGTGACTTTGGAGTGACTCTTTGTTGCATGTTGAGGGATAGTTATGTGATCCAATTATGTTATTATTGTTGAGAGGAACTTGCACTAGTGAAAGTATGAACCCTAGGCCTTGTTTCCTAGCATTGCAATACCGTTTACGCTCACTTTTATCATTAGTTACCTTGCTGTTTTTATATTTCAGATTACAAAAACCTTTATCTACTATCCATATTACCACTTGTATCACCATCTCTTCGCCGAACTAGTGCACCTATACAATTTACCATTGTATTGGGTGTGTTGGGGACACAAGAAACTCTTTGTTATTTGGTTGCAGGGTTGCTTGAGAGAGGCCATCTTCATCCTACGCCTCCCACGGATTGATAAACCTTAGGTCATCCACTTGAGGGAAATTTGCTACTGTCCTACAAACCTCTGCACTTGGAGGCCCAACAACGTCTACAAGAAGAAGGTTGTGTAGTAGACATCAAGCTCTTTTCTGGCGCCGTTGCCGGGGAGGTGAGTGCTTGAAGGTATATCTTTAGATCTTGCAATTGAGTCTTTTAGTTTCTTGTTTTATCACTAGTTTAGTTTATAAAAGAAAACTACAAAAAAATATGGAATTGAGTTTGCCTCATACGCTTCATCTTTTTAATATCTTTCGTGAGTATGATGGAAAGGAAAATTGTGCCAAAGTGTTAGAAGAAGAATGCATTAAAATGTTTGGCACTAAATCTTTGAATGATGAGCATGATTGCAATGTTGTTAGTATGAACTCCTTGAATATCCATGGTACTAATGATGATTGCACTAGTTATGATGAAAATGTCTCCTATAAACATGTCAATTTTTGTGGAGTGCATTGGGTTTGTAAGTACACGCCAAATAGGGAAGATAGATATTGCAAGAGGCATAAGTACTTAGAAACTAAATTGTTGCAAGAAAGGCTAGATGATTGTGTTGAAAATTTAAATTTTGTTTCCCGTACTTGTAGACTTTGCAATGAAAGTGGTCATTTAGCTATCCGATGCAAATTGTTGCATGATCTAATCGTGTCCAAAAATTGTGATGAGTTGATTTCCCTTGCACATTATAATGAACTTAGTTTGCTTATGGGTTGCGAAGAAATGAAACATATAACTGGGCATCTTCCAAAATTTTCCCATTATAAACTTCTTGGTTTTGATCTAGAGGAAATATATATGTATTGTGCGGTGAATTGTATTGAAAATCCTTATATTGCCAACTACATAAAGAAAAGAAAACAAATAGAAGATGAAGAGAATAGTAATGAAAGGGAAGAGACTTCTCAATACCCTCCTATTATTTGATGAATCAGGTAACGAGGAAGAGCCTCCTATTCAACCAATTTCATTAATAAGGAGCTCCAAAAAGAGGATTGAACCCACACATGATGTGGTGAAGAAGAACAAAAGAAAAAGGAAGAGAGGTAAAAAGATATCTCTCCCAAATAATGTTGCTCCTATTACTATTGTGCCTCATGAAAATATAATTGTGGAAGATAATGATACTTCTTATGATCTTGAAAATCTTTTTGGCACTTGCTTGGAAGAATATGATAATTGCTATACTATTGGTGCTATCCATACTATTAATTATGAGAGTGATTATGCTTATGATATGAAAAGGCCCAAGCTTGGGGATGCTATGTTTGATGAAGATGATGTTTTTGAGAATATATTTGCTGCAATTAATGTTTGTCCCAAGCTTGGGGATGCTCGTTTAATGAAGATGATATTTTTAGTCTCCCAAGTTTTGATATGCAAGTTTATAATGATGATAGCATGCCTCCTACCTATGATGATTATTGTGATGATACTTATGCTATAAAAAGTAGTGATTATATTTATAAAACTTGTCATGATTATGGTTACCCCTTTTCTGAACATTACTCTTTTAATGTGGAAACAATTTATAGTATTCGAGTTTCTTATGATACTCCCACTATTCCGAATGAGAAGAATTTTGCTTATGTGGAGAGTAATAAAATTTCTATGCTTGTAGATCATGAAAAAATGATTTAGGTGCTGGTTATATTGTTTAATTCATTCATGATGCTACTGAAAATTATTATGAGGGAGGAATATATGCTTGTAGGAATTGCAATAATATCAAGTTTCCTCTCTATGTGCTTAAAGTTTTGAAGTTATGCTTGTTTTACCTTCCTATGCTAAGTTGATTATTGTTCCCATAAGTTGTTTGCTCACAAAATCCCTATGCATAGGAAGTGGGTTAGACTTAAATTTTCTAGTCATATTCTTCATGATGCTCTCTTTATGTTTCAATTCTTATCCTTTATGTGAGCATCGTTGAAATCATCATGCCTAGCTAGGGGCGTTATACGATAGCGCTTGTTGGGAGGCAACCCAATTTTTATTTTTGTTCCTTGCTTTTTTGATCCTGTTTAGTAATAAATAATTCATCTATCCTCTGTTTAGATGTGGTTTTATGCTTTTAATTAGTGTTTGTTCCAAGTAGAACCGTTGGGAAGACTTGGGTGAAGTCTTTATGATCATGCTGTAAAAAACAGAAACTTTAGCGCTCACGAGAATTGCTGCCATTTTTATTTGGAGAGTGATATTTAGTTAATTATTTTTTCAGATGATTAATAGATAAATTACTCAGGTCCAGCAATTTATTTTAGAATTTTATGAGTTCCAGAAGTATACGTTTGATCCAGATTACTGCAGACTGTTCTGTTTTTGACAGATTCTGTTTTTCGTGTGTTGTTTGCTTATTTTAATGAATCTATGGCTAGTAAAATAGTTTATAAACCATAGAGAAGTTGTAATACAGTAGGTTTAACACCAATATAAATAAATAATGAGTTCATTACAGTACCTTGAAGTGGTGTTTTGTTTTCTTTCGCTAACGGAGCTTACGAGTTTTCTGTTAAGTTTTGTGTTGTGAAGTTTTCAAGTTTTGGGTAAAGATTCGATGGACTATGGAATAAGGAGTGGCAAGAGCCTAAGATTGGGGATTCCCAAGGCACCCCAAGGTAAAATACAAGGACAACCAAAAGCCTAAGCTTGGGGATGCCCCGGAAGGCATCCCCTCTTTCGTCTTCGTTCATCGGTAACTTTACTTGGAGCTATATTTTTATTCGCCACATGATATGTGTTTTGCTTGGAGCGTCATCTTATTTTATTTTGTTTTGCTTGCTGTTTGAATAAAATATCAAGATCTGAAATATTAAATTGGAGAGCCTTCATATAGTTGCATGATTATTCGACTACTCATTGATCTTCACTTATTTCTTTCAGAGTAGTTTGTCATTTGCTCTAGTACTTCACTTATATCTTTTAGAGCATGGTGGTAGTTTTATTTTGAAGAAATAAATGAACTCTCGTGCTTCACTTATATTATTTGGAGAGTCTTCAGAACAGCATGGTAGTTTGCTTTGGTTATGAATCTAGTCCTAATATGATAGGCATCCAAGATGGATATAATAAAAACTTTCATATAAGTGCATTGAATACTAAGAGAAGTTTGATGCTTGATGATTGTTTTGATATATGGAGGTAATAATATCAAAGTCGTGCTAGTTGAGTAGTTGTGAATTTGAGAAATACTTGTGTTGAAGTTTGCAAGTCCCGTAGCATGCACGTATGGTAAACATTATGTAACAAATTTGAAACATGAGGTGTTTTTTGATTGTCTTCCTTATGAACGGCGGTCGGGGACGAGCGATGGTCTTTCCCTACCAATCTATCCCCCTAGGAGCATGCGCGTAGTGCTGAGGTTTTTGATGACTTGTAGATTTTTTCAATAAGTATCTGAGTTCTTTATGACTAATGTTGAGTCCATGGATTATACACACTCTCACCCTTCCATCATTGCTAGACTATTCGGTACCGTGCATTGCCCTTTCTCACATTGAGAGTTGGTGCAAACTTCACCGGTGCATCCAAACCCCGTGATATGATACGCTCTATCACACATAACCTCCTTATATCTTCCTCAAAACAGCCACCATACCTACCTATTATGGCATTTCCATAGCCATTCCGAGATATATTGCCATGCAACTTTCCACCGTTCCGTTTATTATGACACGCATCATCATTGTCATATTGCTTTGCATGATCATGTATTTGACATAGTATTTGTGGAAAAGCCACCGTTCATAATTTTTCATACATGTCGCTCTTGATTCATCGCAATCCCGGTATACCGCCGGAGGCATTCATATAGAGTCATATCTTGTTCTAGTATCGAGTTGTAATCTTTGAGTTGTAAATAAATATAAGTGTGATGGTCATCGTTAATAGAGCATTGTCCCAAAAAAAGAGAAAGTCCAAAAAAGGGGGAAGGCCCCAAAAAAAGAAAGGCCAAAGACAAAGAAAAAGAAAGGCCAAATAAAAAAATAATAATAAAAGGGACAATGCTACTATCCTTTTTCCACACTTGTGCTTCAAAGTAGCACCATGATCTTCATGATAGAGAGTCTCTTGTTTTGTCACTTTCATATACTAGTGCGAAATTTTCATTATAGAACTTGGCTTGTATATTCCAACAATGGGCCTCAAGTGCCCTAGGTCTTCGTGAGCAAGCAAGTTGGATGCACACCCACTTAGTTTCTTTTGTTGAGCTTTCATACATTTATAGCTCTAGTGCATCCGTTGCATGGCAATCCCTACTCCTTGCATTAACATCAATCGATGGGCATCTCCATAGCCCATTGATTAGCCTCGTTGATGTGAGATTTTATCCTTTTTGTCTTCTCCACATAACCCCCCTCATTATATTCTATTCCACCCATAGTGCTATGTCTGTGGCTCGCGCTCATATATTGCGTGAAAGTTTATAGGTTTGAGATTACTAAAGTATGAAACAATTGCTTGGCTTGTCATCGGGGTTGTGCATGATGAGAGCATTCTTGTGTGACGAAAATGGAGCATGACTAAACTATATGATTTTGTAGGGATGAACTTTCTTTGGCCATGTTATTTTGAGAAGACATAATTGCTTAGTTAGTATGCTTGAAGTATTATTATTTTTATGTCAATATGAACTTTTATCTTGAATCTTTCGGATCTGAATATTCATACCACAATTAAGAAGAATTACATTGAAATTATGCCAAGTAGCATTCCACATCAAAACTTCTGTTTTTATCATTTACCTACTCGAGGACGAGCAGGAATTAAGCTTGGGGATGCTGATACGTCTCCAACGTATCTATAATTTTTGATTACTCCATGCTATATTATCTACTATTTTGGACATTATTGGGCTTTATTATCCACTTTTATATTAATTTTGGGACTAACCTATTGACCCAGAGCCTAGTGCCAGTTCCTTTCTTTTTCCCTTGTTTCAGTGTTTCGCAGAAAAGGAAAATCAAACGGAGTCCAATTGACCTGAAACTTCACGGAACTTATTTTTGGACCAGAAGAAACCCAGAAGACTTGGAGTGCGGGTCTGGGGATCAACGAGGAAGCCACGAGGCAGGGGGGCGCGCCCACCCCCCTGTGTGCGCCCTCCACCTTCGTGGGCCCCTCGTGGCTCCCCTGACGTACTTCTTCCGCCTATATATCTCCATATACCCTAAAACGATCGGGGAGCATAATAGATCGGGAGTTCCGCCGCCAGAAGCCTCCGTAGCCATCGAAAACCAATCTAGACCTGTTCCGGCACCCTGCCGGAGGGGGAATCCCTCTCTGGTGGCTATCTTCATCATCGCGGTGCTCTCCATGACGAGGAGGGAGTAGTTCTCCCTCGGGGCTGAGGGTATGTACCAGTAGCTATGTGTTTGATCTCTCTCTCTCTCTTGTTCTTGAGGTGGTACGATCTTGATGTATCATGAGCTTTGCTATTATATTTGGATCCTATGATGTTTCTCCCCCCTCTATTCTCTTGTATGGATTGAGTTTCCCCTTTGAAGTTATCTTATCGGATTGAGTCTTTAAAGATTTGAGAACACTTGATGTATGTCTTGCCGTGCGTATCTGTGGTGACAATGGGATACCACGTGATTCACTTGATGTATGTTTTGGTGATCAACTTGCGGGTTCCGCCCATGAACCTATGCATAGGGGTTGGCACACGTTTTTGTCGTGATTCTCCGGTAGAAACTTTGGGGCACTCTTTGAGGTTCTATGTGTTGGTTGAATAGATGAATCTTAGATTGTGTGATGCATATCGTATAATCATACCCACGAATACTTGAGGTGACATTGGAGTATCTAGGTGACATTAGGGTTTTGGTTGATTTGTGTCTTAAGGTGTTATTCTAGTACGGACTCTAGGGATGTTTGTGACACTTATAGGAATAGCCCAACGGATTGATTGGAAAGAATAACTTTGAGGTGGTTTCGTACCCAATCTCTTCGTTCGTTCTCCGCTATTAGTGACTTTGGAGTGACTCTTTGTTGCATGTTGAGGGATAGTTATATGATCCAATTATGTTATTATTGTTGAGAGGACTCGCACTAGTGAAAGTATGAACCCTAGGCCTTATTTCCTAGCATTGCAATACCGTTTACACTCACTTTTGCCATTAGTTACCTTGCTGTTTTTTGTAATTTCAGATTACAAATACCTTTATCTACTATCCATATTGCACTTGTATCACCATCTCTTCGCCGAACTAGTGCACCTATACAATTTACCATTGTATTGGGTGTGTTGGGGACACAAGAGACTCTTTGTTATTTGGTTGCAGGGTTGTTGGAGAGAGACCATCTTCATCCTACGCCTCCTACCGTTTGATAAACCTTAGGTCATCCACTTGAGGGAAATTTGCTACTATCCTACAAACCTCTGCACTTGGAGGCCCAACAACGTCTACAAGAAGAAGGTTGTGTAGTAGACATCAAAGAACAAAGCGGCTGATGCTTTAAGCCGGTTGGGATCTCCACGTAAGCCGGTGCCACCTAACACCTTTTTGGATGTTTTGCATAACCTGTCTGTTAAGTTACCTACAAAGGAAGATTTAGCCGTTCCTGACCCGGAGGCACAGCTGGTGGCGGCTCTTCACGTCATCCGGATTGGACATTACCGTTCTTTCCTTACATGACCCGGGGCGAGTTGCCTGCAGATGAGACCCTAGCCCGACAAATAACCCGGTGGTCCAAATCAATGACGATTTCTGACAGAGAGTTATACCATCGCAGCATCACTGGAGCGTTTTAGCGGTGTGTTTCTCCTGAAGAAGGCCAAGAAATACTTCATGAGATACATGAAGGGGATTGTGGTTATCACGCCGGGTCAAAGTCTCTTGTGGCCAAAGCTTTTTGTCATGGTTTTTACTGGTTGACGGCTCACGCTGATGCAGAGGATCTGGTCAGTAGATGTGATGTATGTCAAAAATTTGCACGACGAGCGCATGTGCCGGATCAAGAGTTGCGGATGATTCCAATCACTTGGCCGTTTGCGGTCTGGGGGCTTGACATGGTTGGACCTTTCAAAAGGTCTAAGGATAAAAAACACATCTTTTAGTGGCAGTTGACAAATTCACAAAGTGGGTTGAGGCAGAGCCAGTGAGTAAGTGTGATGTAGCCACATCGGTTCAGTTGATGAAAAAGGTGATTTTTCACTTTGGTTTTCCACATAGCATTATCGCTGACAATGGTACTAATTTATCCCAAGGGGCAATGGAGGAGTTTTGTCAATGTGAACACATCCGGCTTGATGTTTCTTCTGTAGCCCACCCTCAATCTAATGGGCAGGCTGAGAGAGCAAATCATGAAATCTTAAAAGGTCTCCAACCCTGGTTCATGGTTCCCTTACAACGGACGCCAGGTTGTTGGGTAGAGGAGTTACCCTCGGTACTGTGGAGTATCAACACCACTCCTAACAGGTCCATAGGTTATACACCCTTCTTTATGGTTTATGGAGCGGAAGCAGTGCTGCCTAGTGACATCCATCATGACTCGCCTCGTTTGGCGGCTTATGTTGAAGCTAATAACGAACAAGCCAGACAGGATGCATTTGACTTGTTAGATGAGGAGAGAGACTTAGCAGCGGCTCAATTAGCAATTTATCAACATGACCTACGTCGTTATCACAGCCGCCGGGTTAAGTCCAGGACTTTTTAAGAAGGTGACCTGGTTCTCCGGCTCATCCAGGATCTGTCAGATGCACACAAGCTATCCCCGCCTTGGGAAGGACCCTTTGTGGTCAGAAAGAACTTAAACAACGGGTCATATTACCTCATTGGTGTTCAAGAGCACAAAGACTCACGTAAGTCGGAGGAGGAGACCCGCCGGCGGTGGAACATTGCTCAACTTCGGCCATACTACACCTGAGCCACCGGCTCTCGTCATGTACATACTTTGACATTGTATATACTATGATAAGTAATAAAGCAGGACCTCTGTCCTTTTCCTTTTCAAAGATTACATATCTTTACTCCCTTTTACTATTTAAATGACTATTAAGGAGATGATCATATCTGAATCAAGTCTAACCTTTTTTGTCCGGCTTATGATCGTATTCGAATCTAGCTGTAAATCTCATGGTCACTTGGGGGCTTCCTGTTCAAACATAGGTCGTATGCGAACCAAAGAGAACATAGCTGTCGTAACCCTTTTGATCGGCTCAAAGCCAAACTCACTAGGGGGCTTCTTGATCGTATTCGGATCATAGCTTAACCCCTTTTGGGTCCGACTCGGATCGTATTTGAATCAGGGTCATTAAAAACATCTCAAGGTCATTTGGGGGCTTCCTGTTCAAACATAGGTCGTATTCGAACCAAAGAGAACATAGCTGTCGGTACCCTCTTGATCGGCGCAATGCCAAAGCCACTAGGGGCTATATGATCGTATTCGAATCTTAGCTTAACCCCTTTGGCCTGGTTTACTGATCGTATTCGAATCAGAAACCCCCAACCTTTAGTTACAAGGTCAATTTATATTTACCAACTATGATTTGTCTTATTGGTCTTTTATCGTCTCAATTTTAAACAATCAGCACGGTCTTTTCACCGGCTCGACTATTTGACAATAAGCCGCCAAGGCATGATAGTCATCAGGCGTACAAAAGCATTGGCTTCTCAAAAGGACTGGATCATCTACCTCATCACCAGGGTCATATAAATCGGTGATCCAGAGGTAAAAGATACAGGTATGACTGTTATTTATGAACATTTGTTTTCTGTGTTAATCAAAGGTTGGTTCAAACTTGTTTATTTTCGCATCTGTTTCTGTTTCTTCTACTACGATAAACCATTGGTTATATATCGGGTGTTCTGACCTGTTCGGTACTAAGCCGCCAAGCTAGTTTTTTCCTTTTCTACAGGAACAAAGCTGAAATATTACAGAAATATCAATAAACGTGAAACATATATTGACGTCGGGAAGCAAAGAGTCACACATGGCATCTTATGCATGATGGCATAGGCAAAATATGTAGTTGTTTCAAGCTAATTCTATTACAAGTCTTTTAAGAGCCCACAAAGATGGTTCTCACTCTTCCCTCGCCGGTTCACCTCCTTCTGTTAATTGAAAGCTGGGATTGGACCAGTCAAAGCCGTTCATGGCAATGAATTCTGATTCATCATCAATCAAGCTAGCCGAATCAACTTCTGGAGCAAACATGTGTTGACGAACCGACGAGATAAGGTCTGTCACCTTGTAAGAAGGAGTCGCCATCTTCTTATTCTCCAAATCAAAACTCGGCTGATATTTGTCAATATTGTTTTCATCTCCAAGAATGGTAGCTTGAGGACGAACTCCCGTCACGCAAGCAATGAAGTCATCTTGCTCGAATAGAGATCCGTCTTCTTTTACAGTCGGGTACCCCCTAGCTACATCCACCGGGTCTAGATCTGGCACCCAGGCTTTGGAGCGGATCAGGGCAGTCAAGGCTCCAGCTCTGGCGCATGATCGTTTGACCTCTTGAAACCTGGCGGGTAAGATTGACAATTTTTTCAAGACATCACTGAGCCGGTTGGGTCCTTGATTGGCAGGAGAGATAGCAGCAAGTGCTCGTTGAGCGCCAGTGTACAACTGCGCCACTAAGGTATAGACCGCCTTCAGTTTAGTCACATTATCTTGGCTCAGATTCTTGCTTCGCGGGCCTGCACATATTTTTTAACAACAAGGGGTCAGTAGGCGGTTTATATTCCAGGTCAAAAGAAGGTGTAAAAGATCAGTACAGATGGCTTACCAAAGATGGCAGAAACCATTTGAGACACCCGGTTCTTTAAGCCGGTCAGCTCCGTAGTAACCTCCTCAAGAGCTGCCTCAGCCTTTTCGGCGCATTGTGTCAGCAACGTCTTTTCTTCTCAGCCCAGTCAAGCTGGTTCTCAATTTTTCCGTCTCAGCAAGACTTACTTGAAGTTTAGAATCCGCGGACTTGATTTCTGCCTCTTGATCCGCCAACTGGGTCTGGGCGTTAGTTAATTGCGAACCCAATACAGATAAGGCATTCTACAAAACATACACAGGTATGTCAAGGTTTAAACTAAAGTTCAAGAGTCAAGATTCAAGTCTCAAGTACTTTGCACTACAAAACCACTTGACACTTGGGGGCTAATGTATGCCAAAACAATTTCTTATGACTCTAATATATTTCAAGTCCCAAGTACCTTACAAAGTAACAACACTTGGCACTTGGGGGCTAATGCATGATATTCAGAAAGTCTCTCAAGATTAAGCCGGATTACATTATTTGTTGGGTTCGATACAAGACAGTTATGAAATTAAGTACCAGCTCATTTATGATCAAGTGAACCGGCCCTTGGGGACTACAGGTGAAGTTTATACTACTTTATTGGACTTCAGACAAATCTAAAGGTAAAGTTTTTAGCCTGTATCATATGTCTACAAATCATTCATGTTTTATCATAATCTAAAGACTTGGGGGCTGGCAAAATATAAGTAAGCCAGAAGAGCATACCTCATACTTCAGCTGCAATTGCTTGACCATCTCGATTTCTGAGTCACAGCTGGAGTGCACATGGCTGAGATAGCCGGACAATATGTCATTGGCGTTCAGATGGCTGTAATGAGAAATATCAAAACACACTTTCTGTCTCTCTAGGGCCTCTTGTTTAGCGGTGTGACGAGCCAACACGGTGGGATCCCCTGGCTCAACAAAACGGCTTCCAGTGATCATAACATCATGGACAGATGATGATGGCGGGTTGGCTGAGCTGGGTGGTCCGGTAGTACAAGGGTTACCGATGGTATCGTCAGCTGACGGCTCAGGAGGATCTAATTGAGCATTAGCAGCCGGGTCTTCTGGTGCTTCAGTTTGAGGAGGAGAAGGTGGCATGGTCGATTCGGGCGCAAGGACTGATAGGTCTTCCACCACCTTAGTCACCTTGGCCTTCTTGGACTTGGCTTGGCCACTAAGAAAGATGTTATGAGACAGTCAGTATAAAGATGCAGTTTGAAAGACACGGAGGAAAGATGATTTTTTCTTTACCCAGGGGCAGTCTTAAAGGCCGGAAATTGAGTCTGAGACGAGTTTCCAGAAGAGCGAGACACCTCCTGCAAAGATAAAATAAAGTTAGTAATGCAAGGGAGAAGATCCATTAATGGAAAGTAAAAGACGAAGAAATAAACCTCATTTTGGCGTTTTTGGGGAGTTTGTTGAAGAATGGAAGGTGGTTCATCGTCATTCCGGGCCTGATGGCGACTCTCATGTTGCTGCTTTTTCAAAAGAAAATGAGGGTCTAAATAAGCCAAAGGGTGTGAAAACCTTACTTTCCGGGTTAAGAGTCAAAGTTTCTGTCTTGGCAAATGGGCTGAGTGGGAGGAAATAGTTACCTCTTCTTCCACGGCCTGACTGGCCCCCGTGTCGTCCTGGCAATGATCAGTGTTAATAAGGTTATTAAAAAACTGGCCAAGGGAGTCAAGGGCTACCTCTGACTCAGAAGTATCATCGTCAAGCTTCAATAGGTCCTTAGCAGTGCTCTTCATTTTCTTCTTAGACCACCGGGTTGTCTTCTGGCAGTCTTGGCGGCGATTCTAGCCTTCTTGGCGGCTTCGTGGTTGTACTTGGCTTTCTAGAAATCAGATTTGGCCTATAAACAAATAAACAAGATGAAAGGTCATGCATGTATTTAAAACAGCTGAGGAAAATACAAAGAGAAAGAGTTTAGAGGTTCTTTACCTCTGGCGCCAGGTTAAGTTTACAGAAGGGGTTTAACCCGACTTTACTGCAATCTTCATATTTGCCGTTCACCAGAAGGGTTGACATTGAAACAATATCCTCTTCAGTTAATTGAACGGAGCTGTGACGAAGAGAGTCATCCGAGCCTCCACCATATTCATACATCAGTTTGGATCGACGGCTTAGAGGGATGACCCGCCACGCAACCCAGCAACGGGTCAAGTCAACTCCGGTTAAGCTGTTCCCCAATAAAGTGTTAATCCTTTTAATTGATGGAATCAGCTTCTTGCGTTCGGCAGCAGTGAGTTTATCAGGGAGCGTAAATTTCGAATCTAGACGCTCCGCGCGGTAACCCGGCAGTGGTTTCTTGTTGGCTGGTGAAGTATCTTGACAATAGAACCAGGTCTGATTCTAGTCTTTGGGGTGACTCGGCAAAACTATGAGGGGGAAGACGGCGCCCTGTCGTCGCTGAATCGAGATGCCTCCAAGTTCCAAGCTAGGGCCATTGGTGCACTCATTCTGGCGGATCAGATAAAAATACTCTCTAATAAGTTCCACAGTCGGTTCTTCTTGAAGGTACACCTCACAAAGAACTTGGAAATTGCAGATATTGGATATGGAATTGGGCTCGAGATCTTGAGGGTGGAGTTTGAAAAAATGGAGAACATCTTTGAAGAACTTTGAGCCGGGTGGTGAAAAGCCATTGACGGTGTCCTGGACTAGGGGGTACTCACCACGTCATCTCCCGATCTGTTAGATTGGGCCGAGGACCCCCATGGCCGTATACTCATGGGCCAGTTCGGACAGCTGCCGCATACATGGAAGATTCCACAAGACTTGGTGATCAAGATAAGGACTCCTCCCCACCGGCGTATTCGGCTAGGACTCTTGTTATCCTAGGCCTCTGGTGCATTATATAAACCGAGGCCAGGCTAGTCGATAGATCATATACATACAATCATACCATATGCTAGTTTCTAGGGTTTAGCCTCTCTGATCTCGTGGTAGATCAACTCTTGTATTACTCATATTATCAAGAATAATCAAGCAGGACGTAGAGTTTTACCTCCATCAAGAGGGCCCGAACCTAGGTAAAACATCGTGTCCCCTGCCTCCTGTTACCATCCGCCTTAGATGCACAGTTCGGGACCCCCTACCCAAGATCCACCGGTTTTGACACCGACATTGGTGCTTTCATTGAGAGTTTTGTTGTGTGGTTGACAAAAGGATCAATGGCTCGCCCGCAGGTCAACTGCAATGCCGGCATCTTCGTTGCCGGCACGACTGGTCACCTTGGCTCGACCGAGGACCGTGCTCCATCTCCGATCATCATGTTCGGACGGGGGCCTTTTTCAACATCAACTCCGATCTCTATCATGATCATAGAGGAGTCATCCATGGAGCTCGAGGGCTCAACGTCAACATTGCCCTCGGGCGGCCGTGCTATTTTTATGGACAGCGAACTTGTATTCACCGTCACCACCTCCTCGAGCGTCGGTTTGACAATTGCTTCGGTGGAATAGTGCGTAATTACATCTACAACAGCCATGCAAAATTTCTTCGAGTTCCGATGGAGGAATCTCCGACAATCTACGATATACCGGAGCCGTGTCAAATCTGGACGGGAATCTAGACGAGTTTAGGGCGTGGTCTCCAGAGCCCATCTCGGAGGTCCTTCGGAAGATCCAACCGTTCATCTACTGCGGAATTCCCATATCTACCACCCCTGCAAATTTCAGCTCGATCCGACGGTTCAAACTCCGGGAACCTTCTGATGAGTGGACCAATTTTCGGATCCGTTTTCTGTGCGAATACGGATCCGACCCGAATTCATGTTTCTTTATGAACGTGATATTGGACAACCTTTTTAGAGGAATTCTCTTTTAGGGTATTGTGCGTTGTTTTTAAACACGTGCCCGCAAATTTTTAAGCCTCCCCTGAGGTCATCTTCATCATCATGCTGGTGTCAAACCAGTCCGGCAATATTGCTCCAAGGCTGCCGACCTGCGCTAGACACGTCGTCACTTTGTTGAGCCGAGCTCAACTTCTTCAGATCATCATCTCGGCAAGCCGAATAAGAGTCCGGCATTGCGAAGGATAAATCATCACCAACATCGCCGCCCCACAGATTACACGGAGCAGGCATACCGGCATCGCCACATGGTCACTTCATCAAGCCAACATCGACCACGTCACGACCTGCATCGGCAGGGCCGCACTATTGCTTCTTCAAGCTGGTGTCCATCACGCCGACCTACTTCGACATCTCGGCTGGACCGGGGGCTTCACCATCTCTTCATCAACCTACTCCGGAGACTTTGGCGTCACTAGCCGACCAGCTCCGTCGAGTTAGCTGGACCGAGAGCTTTGCCTCGGCGAGCCAACCTTTGCCAGCATCGCCATACCATCGCTTTATCGCCCATCAGACAATGGGTGTGCGGATCGAGTCCCAATTTTCGGAATCACCTTTCTTCGGATTGCTACAACAAATAAACCAGGTGCTATTAATCCTAGTATTTTTTGCTTGTTCGGGTTCATTTTTCCCAAGGAATTATTATTCTGGTTTGTTCATCGTATGTACACAGGTCTATCAAATGATGGTCGTATTAACGACGGTTGCATGGTGGTTCGGTCAATTTCCGTACATGGTCCGGCGAACGCCGCATCCGGAACTCGGACCGACCTGTGAATTCAGGCTTTGCCACGCCTTTACCGCATCACGCCGATGCCCTGCATCGACATTAACTTTGGCGCCAGGCCATATTTCTTTTATTACTCACTTTGCATAAATTACTTATTATGCAATGATTTTATTATCATTATTATTATTACTATTATCTCCGGTTTGCACTATTTTTTGTGCACAGGAAAATGATCCAGGTTGGGCAGTATCGTCAACTCGGCGTACTGATATACCACGTCACCTCGGCTGGACGGGGGGCTTCGTCAACACTTCATTACCCCATGACAGGGACTTCGGCATGACTCTGCCGGCACGCATTGCCCGTGCTATGTCACCACTTCGGAGTGCCGAGCTCTTTGCTCCGCCACCTTGGGACCGGCTTGGGGGATGGAACCTTGTCCCGCATCAAGCTCGGGCCGTGTCATCAATACCGAACACATTAACCAGCTAAGTTGCCTTCATGCTCAAAGTTTTAAATTTTTAATTTGTGTTCGGTTCGACCAAGCATTATACCTTTTTGAAAAAAGTTGCTTGTAGAGAATCTCCTTGTTAAAACTTTGTTTGTGACATACAAATTCAAATACCCCATTTACTTATGGGCTCCCTTGATGGAGCTTTTACTCTTGCATATGATTATACTTGTATGGCTTTGTTCCTTGTTCGTGTATTATTCCACAATATGCACCATATTGACCTAAGCGATTTGCAAGCTAGGTTGCCTGGCTCCTGTGCTTACCCCTACGTACCCGATTGTTCGGCTAGGGAGTAAAGGGAGCACCTCTGCGATTATCACGACCGGGTCATCCGAGCTCTGACCTCAGACTGGGTGAAGCCGAAAGCTAGCGCTCTTATTGTTTTCAATCATGGTCGGCACACAACGGAACTCATGAGTACAAAAAATCTATTGCACAAGTCTCATAGTAATAATGAGCACCGAAGAAAGGTATCAGTGGGGGTACTATTTTCTTCGAAGATGCTTCTTACACTTCATTAGTAATATAGCATAAGTTCCCTGAGCATGCTTTGTCTGTTACATCCTTATGGCCTGATTGCCTGGTCATCGGAAACACCATCGATACTCTCGACAGGCGGAGTACATGACACTTTTCGGCCCTTGGCCGAAGAGGGAGAAGCTGACAGTCGGTTAAGACGCGTTTAAAGTTCGGGTGAACACAAATATGATATAAGTACTTCGGTACATACAATCATTATACATAAAATTCTTACCCAGGTCACTTGGGGGCTCTTAAAATTTATATATGAGCTGTAAATGTGTTTCCTTCTTGGTCGTTGTCAAAACACGATAGAAGCACAATATTTTCTTTCTCTTCCAATTTTCGGATTGGCACCGAACACTTGATCTTGTTCGGACGTCATGTTTTTACTGACTTTTTTTGGTTTTCCAAGATTTTTGGCACTTTTAAACTATTTATGTGTTTCCCGCACAAGTCTCACGGTGCAATGCTGAACACCTTTATAGATTCGACAAAAGCATTCTTGGATCTCACTATATATGCATTGGTTTCGAATTGTGTCTTCGGTCAGTAGTTGGGTTGCCCGACTCCTGTGCTTGCCTCCTATGTTCCGCTTTGTTCGGCAAGGTGTGCAAAGGGAGAACTACTGCGATTGTGCTTCGAGCTCACATGGTTAAGCACCGCAGTGGAGAAAGCCGAAAAATGACTGTCACAATAAGCGTAAACTGGTCAGCGATCCGATGACGGTGTTAAATGACGGGCCATTCATAACAATGGCCGAAGTGTTTACGGCTTGACCTCGACAGTCGCCGAACACTACCGGGGGCTATTAACTGGCCTACCAAACTAAATCCTCGGTATTTTGCTCTTACATTAGAGCTGAGGTTTCATGATCATGCTTAGCATGACAACCCAAAGAAAGGAACCGATAGCGGGACTATTTTCTTTAGAAGACATTTTTTATGTTAAATAGTAATATAACATATCTCTCTGCGTACCTTTGTTTATAAAACCGTATGGCCAACTTGCCTTGTTTGTTGTAAATCTTTGCCCTCATAAAGGCTTTATAAAGTAGGACAAACACTCCTCGGCTACTAGCCGAGGAGGTGGAAGCCGATGGTCGGTCAACAAAGTTTTGTACAATGCGGATCCGAGCATTAAGGATGTAAAGTACTTGGATACATAGAGTCATTACACATAATTTGTGATTTTACTATGGATATCGATCCTTAATTCGGCCACTCGTGCCCGCATTAAGGCTCGGGGGCTACTGGGCTTTGGGGTTATTATTTACAAATATTAAAGGGGCACATCGATCCCCTTATCTGGTGTTTCCACCCGACCAGTGTCTCAGGGGCTACTGCATTGCCTGTCAAATGCAGAAAATTTTAAGTGCAATAAATTTCCGAGGAGATTATGATCCTCAGGTTGGTCGGCCGCACCCAACCTGAGTCTCGAGGACTGAGCACGTCGCTTTTTGTATCCCGAAGTATTCTGCCGAGCTAGGACTTGATCCTCAGGCCGATTTTGCAAATCAAACTGAGTCTCAGCGGCTACTGGGATCAGTGGTCTTACATCATCCTTCAATTGCATCTCGGGTTTTAAACCGATACACACGTTGAGGGTTACTGGATATATATCTTGGCAGAGAATAAATTGCACCAATCAAAAATATTGACAAAAAATTGGCCCACAGTCGGGGTGGTGCACCACCTCGGAAGCAGTCCGGCATAAAGCTCGAGCGCTAGTGGCTGGCTCCATAGAGGGCATTTCCAGCATTAAGCTCGGTTAAACTCCTTCAACTTTTTTGGACCAAGATGATCTATGACATCTTGGATATAGTTCAGCGTTGGAGCTTGGACATAGTCCGACGTTGGAGTTCGGATACATTTCGGCGTTGGAGCTCGGAAGCAGTCCGGCATTGGTGCTCGGCTGCAAAAGATACCTCGAATGCAGTCCGGCGTTAGAGCTCGGACGCAAGAGGAAACTGCCTCCCGGGAAGAACTTCAAACCCAAGGTGTGGCATAAAAATAACAAGGCATTGATAAAGGCCGGAAACTTAAAGGGGCTCCTCGGATACCCGATGTGCAAACTCGTCGAATGCATTTCGGCGATCCTCAAGATCGAAGATGAGAAGATTTGTTGAACTAGTTTTCAAGACCGACAACCGAAGATGAAGAACAGTTCAGAAGAATCGAGGAGCGTCCCTAACTTGAAGACCGGTTCAGGGGGCTACTAACGGTGTCCTGGACTAGGGGGGTACTCACCATGTTGTCTCCCGATCTGTTAGATTGGGCCGAGGACCCCCATGGTCGTATACTCATGGGCCAGTTCAGACAGCTGCCGCATACATGGAAGATTCCACAAGACTTGGTGATCAAGACAAGGACTCCTCCCCACCGGCGTATTCGGCTAGGACTCTTGTTATCCTAGGCCTCTGGTGCATTATAGAAACCGAGGCCAGGCTAGTCGATAGATCATATACATACAATCATACCATAGGCTAGCTTCTAGGGTTTAGCCTCTCTGATCTCGTGGTAGATCAACTCTTGTATTACTCATATTATCAAGAATAATCAAGCAGGACGTAGAGTTTTATCTTCATCAAGAGGGCCCAAACCTGGGTAAAACATCGTGTCCCATGCCTCCTGTTACCATCCGCCTTAGACGCACAGTTCGGGACCCCGTACCCGAGATCCGCCGGTTTTGACACCGATAGCCACGGTTCATGTGGTCAGAAAAGACAATGACTTCACCATCTTTGGGATTGGGCCGTTCCTCCTCCGGGTTAGGTGCACGGTAAGACATAATATTCTTCCCTGGAAAAAAACCTATGGCAAAGAATTCCTTCAGATTGTCCTCAGTTACTGTGGAAGGAACCCAGTTGAAGACGGTCGGAGCTTTTGACGGCATGATGATCAAAAGATGAACTGAAAAGAAAGTAACATGCCGGCTCAATTCAATGGTGAAATTACTAGTTAAATGATGGTGTAAATAAATAATGGCGGCTTAAGTAAGGGCTAATGTCATATAAGGAAAAGTAAGCCAGCGCAATAAGCCGCCATGACTACGGATATTTGAGAAATGCCAGAAAACAGATTCGGCTAAGTGCTGAGACAAAGACGTTTCCTAATTGCTTGATATTATTCTAGATCAAATGGCTCTTCAAAATGGAAATTATTCTAGACCTAAAAGTCCAGCACAGATGAGTTCGTGATGCCTAATGAGGCCTTTATACCGGGAAAAGGGATCTACTAGTATCAAGAGTAGGCACAAAACAACTACCGCACAAGTATATATCTCTTTTTGGATCAAGAAGAGGCTGCAGTGGAAGAACTATGAAGAAACTGTGATGAACTACGAAGAACACGCAGAAACCTAGAAAGCCCTAATGCAGATCTGAGGAGCAAGAAAGGAAATGCTTACAGCCACAAATCTTCCGCGGAGAGTTGCCACCGTTCTCTAGACTAATTCCGGTTGATGAAGCGGCCAAAGTCGACGGAGGTGAGGTGCTCTCTGACGACGACGGAGCTCAAGCAGCGGCGGGGGTTGCGAGAGGAAGGATACGAATAATAAGGAAGGATGAGAAAGACCAGGTCGTGCCTATTTATAAGGGGGTAAGCAAATAGGTGGGCACGAAGATCGAGGAAGACCCGAATAATGATTATCCAACCAAACGGACACCTTGATTCTCGGAAGGAATTAAAGGATAAAGATCCGTTGAGAGATGACGTCATGGTGGTTTTTTGTGTTTTCAAGAGATGACGTCATGGCGGGTTACAAAAATTTCTGCGAAGAGAAGAAAGATGGATTTCGTTTAAGTATTAAAGATTGACAAACAACAAAGTTCAAAGTCAACCTAGGGCCTAATGTTGGGAATATAGCTAACCGGTAAAAGACCCGCCCAGGAGGGGCCGGGTCAACCCCAACGGCGGGTTACAAAAGGAGCCCAGTAATATTCAAGGTGATAGTTATTAAGACTTGTAGAAGGCCTAAGCCGAGAGACGGCTTAAGGCCCAATATTGTAAACCACCGTGTGTAAGGAAAGACTTGTAAAGAAAGGCATGTAAAAAAGTCACTGAGCCGGACACGTTTTATGAACCGGCCGGGACTCTATAGGCCGTCAGGCGTCAACCCGTGTATATAAGGGGACGACCCGGTGGCGGCTTAGGGCAAGAAACAAGAGATCGATAACCAAGCCGGCGGATTAGCCTCCTGGTGATCGAAACCCCAACAATATCAACACAACTAGACGTAGGCTTTTACCTTCATCGTAAGGGGCCGAACTAGTATAAAACCTCTCGTGTCCTTTGTCCCGATTAACCCCTAGTTGCGATGGCCCTACGACTAAGTCCTTTTGCTAGGACATCTTCCGTGACAATTCCACGAGACAACTTGAACATGATTTTGGTACTGTAAAATTTGACCTTAGTCCAGATTAGTAAACAGATCTTGTTTCTTTCACAGTTTGAGTTTCGTTGCTCCGTTTGATTTGATTCTTTTCGCAAACCGGAGTTCTTAAGTTGAACTTTCTGGTTAGATCTTCTTATTTGAGATTTACCCATGTTTCTTTGTTTAATTTCTTATCTATGCTATTGTTTGTTTGCGATAGAACACCCGAAGTGTGAAGCGTGCTACTACGAGTCCCTAGGTTTTGCGGATCATCAGCAAGGCAAGTAACACTTTGATCATACCCTTTATCACCCAGTTTTTATGCATTAGCTCCAATCCTCAAACATTGCATGATTAAGATGTGATTAACATGTGGGTTGGGAAGTAGTTGATGAGGTAGAACCTATTGCCCTGTTATATTCAAACCTTGGGAGTTACTTCTACGTATTGCTTATATTGCTATTCTATCCTCGTAGACGTGGTTTGGGTGAGTGAAATCCATGACATATGTGAGATTGTTAATTAATGGTTCAACTTAAGGTGGCAACTTGAATACACATCTGGGTGGATTGTTTGTTGGGCACTTGGGGAATCCAGTGTTGTCCTAGGATATCCTAGAGTACCCATGTGATAATCCTATGGTCCACCACCCAGGCTCAAAGGGAACTGAGATATTTTCATGCTAGAAACTTCCGTGTGCAGCCACAAGCTATTATGGGCTCTAGCATAGTTGAGTAAGTTGCGTGAAGCTCCCGAAGAGGTGGATCAGCAGGTAGAGGGATGTAGGTTGGTATGGTCTGCCCGGAGTAAGGGGTTAATGCTTCTGAAAGACTGTGTCTCGGTCATCCGTTTCTCAAACATCATGTAGTGCGAGAAATCCAACGGAGGAGATCGAGTCTTGTGGGGAAAAGTGCGCAAACCTCTGCAGAGTGTATAAACTAATCATGGTTAGCCGTGTCCCCGGTTATGGACATCTTGAGTATCTAGTACTTGGAGTATCCTAAGTATCTCATCACTATTAAATAATATTGTTGGGTTGTTAATTACCTTAATTGGGATTGAGTTGGAGGAACCTTCTCAATGATGTTTCAACTACCATGATAGTTAAATAAAATCTATTCCTTTGTTGTAGGCAAAAATTGGCTTTTCGCAAAAACTATAACCATATAGCTTTCCACCAGCCAAATATGCATGTAGTGATATCATTATTCTGTTCTTGCTCTACTGTGTTATTTTGCCAGCATATTCCATGTGCTGACCCGTTTTCGCGCTGCAACGTATTATGTTACAGACTTTTCAGACAAGGAGTAAGGTTCGTTAGGTCATTGCCGTGCAGCTCAGCTATGTCGTTGGAGTTGATGGACTCACTTTATCTTCCAAGCCTTCCGCTGTTATCATATTAAATGGCCTTAAGCCATATTTATTGTAATAAGTTCTCTTTTGAGACATTCGATGTAATAAGTGTGTGATTGCTACTCTGTTATAAATCCTCGAGTACTGTGTGTGTCAGCATTACCGATCCAGGGATGACACTGAAGCACAGAGACTTGACCGTTTGAGGTCGGGTCGCTACATTATACCCTGCAGGGGTGTCCCAACTTAGCCTGTCACAAGCTCTCACGATCAACGAAGGATATTCCTTCTCCCGGAAAGACCCGATCAGTCTCAAAATCCGGGTTACAAGACATTTCGATAATGGTAAAACAAGACCAGCAAGACTGCCCGGATGTGCCGACAAATCCCGATAGGAGCTGCACATATCTCGTTCTCAGGGCACACCGGATGGGCAATACGTTGGGTTGGCATAGACCCTGGTTGCCCAGGAGGCGCCAAACATCGCCCAGTTCAAACAAACACTCGGAGGAGCACTGGCCCCAAGGGGGGGGGTTAAAATAAAGATGACCCTCGGGTCTGCAGAACCTAAGGGAAAAAGGCTTAGGTTGTTAGGAAAATGTAAAACCAAGGTTGGGCCTTGCCGGAGGAGTTTTATTCAAAGCGAACTGTCAAGGGGGTCCCATAACCCCAACCGCATAAGGAACACAAAATCAAGGAACATAACACCGGTATGACGGAAACTAGGGCAGCAAGAGTGGAACAAAACACCAGGCATAAGGCCGAGACTTCCACCCTTTACCAAGTACTAGATCATTGTTGGCGCACGTTGCCGCGCCCATCTATTTCTGCAATAGAATGGTCTGAATTTATATAAGTATGTGGTGACATAAAATATTAAAGTTAATTGTTCGAAAAGAGGAATTTTAATCACTCTCCAGTACAAAAGAGTGAGATGTTTTCTTATATCTAATTCTCTTAAGTTTTTTAAATAAATTAAGAGATTTAGATATAAGTTACTACGAGATTACGCTGAACTTCATATGGTATATGATTTTTATTTATCAAGCACATTATGCAAACACAAGGTAATGCTACTGTTACTTTGAAGCCCTTTACCGGGAACATATTTTACCCAACACAAGTCCAATGTACATTTCATAAATACTAAAACAACTTAGCTAATTACCAAGGCTAAATATCTGTTTGAAACACTAAAGCAAATTGTTTAATTGCTAAAGCCGAATATCAACATGAAGTGCACCACTGAGACAGTCAAAGCCGAGCACCACAAGTTGTCTACAGCTATGCATTCTTTTAGAAACATTATTTTTCATATACGAAAGTTGAACTGGTGTTTCACATTTTGCAATACAAATAAATAAATATTTACGATAGAGAAGCTAATGTGCGCTCTGCTTCTCCCAGATTGAGACAATTTCAATTGAGCAAAAGAATATCACTCTGTCAAGAAAAAAATCACTATTCTGATCATAGAATATATCATATTCACATGAGATACATCAACCTAGTACCAACAAACACTTATGCCAGAAACCTGTATGGAAGAGAAGGCACAATAATATCAGTGGAACTTGAGTAAACAATTAAGAACCTTAACATGACAAAATATATTTTTCATAAAAATAACCAGATAATATTAAATTAATAGACAACCATAATCTTAAAGACCTAAAGGATAAAGAAGATCACAAACTGCATATTAATTCCAATCACATGTATATATAAATGCCAATCAAAGCCACTCAAAGCCAGTCAAAAAAATTCCACTCAAAGCCAGTCTCTTCAGTTAGTACCAGTTTGCGCTGAACTTTAGATGGTATATATAATTTGTGATTGACCAAACGCATGTATATATAATTCCAATCACATCCTTTGAAACTCATTGGAGAGCAAATTATCATATACATCCTCCGTTCCTAAATATACGTCTTTTTAGAGATTCCAATATGGACTACATACGGAGCAAAGTGAGTGAATATACACTCTAAAATATGTCTATACACATCTGTATGTAGTCTATGTCTAAATCACGCAGTACTTGCAGACCTACATGTATCTTTATTTAAGTATAAGTATTTAACCCATTTTTAGGAAAGAACCAGAGTCTTACTCTATGAGAAGAACATAACATGGACTTCCATCCTAATTGTTGTGTTACATTTTAGCAGTAAAATTATGTTAGAATAAATTCCATCCAAACAGGTGGTTATTGCACAATAAGCTAAATATCATTGTTGGGGTTGAAATGACCGGAGGCCAAGCAAGAAGCAATCCCCAGAACCAAAAAAGAAGTTGACCACACAATGTTTGGCAGATTTCTTGTTATTTTGATTGTCGTCGTATGCCCTCAACATGCTCCTAGGGTTTTGTCACAAACTTGGAGCGGGAGATGCTGCATTAAACACCCCATTCATGTGCATCTTTTCAAACCAACCATAACCAGCAACACCACGAACATCGAGGGCAATTGATATATGTCACTCTATAGCTGTCACATGTAATTATTCCCCAATCGCAGCACATACATGTGTGATGGACCGACAATTACTCAAGTAGTAAGAGCTAGTATTTCTTCCCAAATTCGCAATGTTCTTGCAGGTGATCTGGAGCCTACAAGAGGCGGTCTGCACTCTGCACCATGGTCGTACGGCTCTTCGAGGTTCTATATGGACTCAAATGTTTGTTTGCTTCTTCTACCCCATATGCCTACAACAATGAAATTACATGGTGAAGCAAATAATTGATATAAGAAGGATATTCTAATCTGAAGGTGCAACAACATACTAATAAGAAAATGATCATGATCAGGCAACAAACTAACACGACAATTAATAACATTATCGACTTTAGATTGCATTTATACTTGTCCCATGTTATGTTGATGGTGAGACCTACCTACACTTTGCTGAATTTTAACCACGCTAAACATAACATAAGTACACTATTCGACCTAAATATTTGGTGTCAGTCATATGCTGGCTAGGCTAATTCTTAGCAATGATACAAATTCCTGACTAGTGTACTAAATAATCTGCAATCTAAAATAAATAAATAAAAGGAAATCATCAATCAATAATTCAAAAAGAGGTGCCCAAGAATAAGGAAACTGTGAACATGGAACAAGGAATAGGGGATCTTTAAGCTGTAAGTTTTACTCTAATGTTTGGGCTGGACTTTTCATTTTCGTAAGTTATTAATTTAAAACTATTCTCCCACCTTGAAGTCAAGCCTAAGTCTTCCTTTACCTAGTGACAATATTCTAGTCTTTTGGCAGGCAAGTATTGGGCTGAGATTTGTTTCCTATTCTTAGTGGATAGCGGTGAAACAAAAATAAGTGGAAAAACATACGGAATATATTAATCAAGAGATATTACCATCGATGGGTTTCTCCATGAAAGGCTCGCAGAAATGTTTTCCATGAATCTCAATAAAATCTTCTTGCTCGGTAAAGTAATTTAACTCTTGGCTGGGGTGCTCTCTTCTGAAAACAGCATAACTTGAAATAATCCAGCACATAACATCCCAAAAACAAGTGGTGGAAAGGACGTGGGAGGAGCAGCTGAAAAGGGACTCACCAGCAGAAAAACCATGACTAGGTTTGTCGGAGGTGCAGGACGGTGGTACACCCATCAACGCACGTGCAGTACAAACTCTCAAGCAGGAGGCAAGATGGTGACAGTAGGGACCTTCGAGGGCATCGACGCGTAGCGGCCCCCGTGGGACACCATACATGGCGCCCATGGGACACCATACACACCGATGAATCACGCTCCCATCAGAACAAATCCATCTATTTAAATAAAAAAGCAAGTATATATCATACGTCCATTGAGAAAATGGTGGAGAAGGTAAAGTTCGTATACAATAAAACTACATATAATAGAGAAGAGTTTGGATCCACACACAAGTACAAAACCAAGAATGCAAGAAGGGAAGGGTTGAGGCGCACCTTTACCAAACGTATAGCATAAGAGATCATCGCATATCCTCGAGAGAGACAGAGAGGAGTCAGGGGGTTTGGAAGGGAGAGTTGTCAGGATGAATCGAGATGATGGCGCCAAGAGAAGCTATGAGCAGGACAAATCAGAGGACAATGAGGGCGGCTGTGACGGTGGCTGTGGCACACCTAGGGTTGGCGAGAGGAGAGGCGTCGGGAGAGGTGCACGATGAGCGGAGTCAGCCGGCCTGCGATGGCACCAGTCTAAATGGGCTGGATAGATGGCCCAGTTAACGACAGACTACCGATTTTTCTACCAGAGTAGCTGTTTAACGGACAGCTGGCCCAAGTCGCGGTAGTTTCTCCCTGATACGTGGATCCAACGGCAGATGACGACCAGAAAACGGGATCTAACGGTCTACGAGGATGGAGGCGTGAGAGGCCAGGAAAGTGGCTCAGTTTTACTGTCCTTAATATAGGTGCATTAAATAAAATAAGAGATATTGTGATATTCCAACATAATCATGTTCCAACATGGAGCAATCTTCACTTCACCTGCAACTAACAATGCTATAAGAGGGGCTGAGCAAAAGCGGTAACATAGCCAAACAACAGTTTGCTAGGAAGGTGGGTTAGAGGCTTGACATGGCAATATGGGAGGCATGATAAACAAGTGGTAGGTAGCGTGACATAGCGATAGAGCGAACAGCTAGCAAGCAAAGATAGAAGTGATATCGAGGGTAACGGTCATCTTGCCTGCAATGTTCTGAGAGTTGTCGAAAGCTTGCTCCTCGTTAGCGTACTCAACAGGTTCCTCATTGACGAACTCGTCTCCCGGATCTACCAAAAGCAATAACACAAGCAACGGAACAACAATCAATCATGGTGCAATGCACAAGCAACATGATGCAATACATGGCATGGAATGCAATGTATGATGTGTAATGCATATGGGTACTCCGGAAGGGAAAAGATGATCAAGGAATCATCTTGGAAAACCAAGTATGCCACTGGAAAGATGGGGTGATTTTGGTCGAAATCGATATAAGGATCATCGGAAATGGATGCACGGTTTGCAAATGGCAAGCAAAACAAGAATGATGCAAAACTGCGATTAACAGCATCATGTCACTTAGAATGCAACAAGAAACTATGCTACAGCACTCCAACATAGCAACAAAGCACATGAACATAAAGTAGACATGAAGTTCTATAAATCGTGAACACTGAGCTCCTGCTAGAACTCACTAGAACAAGCTAAAAATAGCATGGCAAAAATGCAAATGATAACAGATTCACATACTTAGAGAAAATACTAAACATGTCAAAAACAGTATCAGGTAGCAATGTTTAGAGCTAGCAAAAAACATGCTACAGGAACATATCATGGCAAAAAAGGCATGACATGCTAGTACTCAATGTATAGAACAAAACTACCTTACTGAACTTTGGCCAAAGATGCATATAAAATATGATGGCACCCATGCAAACATGGCAAGTTATATGAACAGTTTCAGACTTAGAAGTAAAATAGAGCATGGCTAGAATAGATTCATGATAGCAATTTTGCAAGCTCATGCCACTCACCACAAAGCATTTCATGGCACAACAAGGTAACCAACAATAATTAGACATATCCAAGAAGCTATGCATGGCAAGATCAAGTCCATAGGGTACATGGATCACTAGCAAAACACATGGCAAAACTGAATCTCATGTTAACAATCTGCCAGGAACAATATTTAGCAAAAGTAGAGCATGGAGAAGACATGCTAGCGTACTCCAGAACTACAATCAGAGGCATGAATGGATAAAAATACCACATCTTCAGAACACTCTTACTGAACTATCTCAAAATGTGCATGGATGTCATTGTAGCAACAAGTTTACATGGCATCAAAATGTAACAGGAAAAGGACTTAGCAAAATCACTGTATGAAAACAGCAACATTATGAAGCTTAGTTTGCATGCTTGTGTTAGTCATCACAAAGCTCACAAAAATACAAGACTTGCACCCCTGTAAATATGGCATGAAGGTGCTCATAAAACATGTACACATCATGCTCATAGGACGCACACACAAAATGCAACAAAAATGACAAATCACCAAGTTCTGATAAATGCTAGCAGTTAACATCATATAGCACTTTTGCAACAAGGATAATGGCATCAATATGGACAGTAACATGCATGAAAATGACACTAACATGAAGATCATCACGAGTCGAACTTTTCGATATATCATATGCATGAAACTGAGCTACGAACATGGAGTTATGGCATGACAAAGGAGGCAACAAAATGTTAGGGACCTAGGGACTTAGACGAATTTTACCACTCTTGGATCTAGGGTTTTGGGCGCGCGAACCGAGGACGGTCGGAGGGCTCGCCGGAGTTGCGTGGAGGAGGCGGCCGAAGTCGGGGAAGGCACCGGAGGTGGTCGCTGGCGAGGGGAGCGTCGGATCCGGGCGCGATGGTTCCCGACGAGGTCGGTGGCAGGGCGGCACCGACACGGAGGGGACGTGGTGCGCGCCGGCGGTCGGCGGCGTGATGGCGAACGGCAGCAGCGAGCTGCGGGTTCGACGCGGCGAGGCGAGCCAGGCGGCGATGCTCAGGCGCCAGGGCGAGCGGGCGAGCGGGAGTGGGCGACACGGAGGCGATGGGCTCGGGGAGCCACGTGGCGGACTTCGGCGGGCCACAGCGGCTGGCAGGGCGGGGAGCCACGTGGTGGCTGCTCACTGGTCCGGGGCGGTGGCGCAGAGCGTCTGACAGTGGTCAGACATGTCCGGTGGCGGCAGGGGAGGATTTCTAGGGTTACCTGCGAATTGGAAGGGGAGGGTGTCTATTTAAATAGGTAGGGGAGCTAGGAGAGTCCAAAAGAGGTGCGGCTTTCGCCCACACGATCGTGATCCAATGATGGAGAGCATGGAGGGGGTTTAGATGGGTTAATGGACTGTTTGGAGGGTGTTGGGCTGCAACAAGAGATGGGCTTTTAGGGTTACTCGGTTAACCGTTGGGGCATCAACCGACCTCCAAATGGAGCGAAATTTGATAGGCGGACTACCGGTGATGTACCAACGCCACTCAACAAATCTCGGCCCATTCCGAGAATGTTTTTCTCCCGCTCATGAAATGAGATTTGAGGGGTGCAACGGGTGCATGTTGTTGTGTCGGATTGCGAAACGGACAACGGGGAAAATGACCAGATGCATGAGACGAACACGAATGCAAATGAGATGCACATGATGACATGAGATGAAATGCATGACATGAACAAAATGCAAATGAAAGACACAACCCAACCCCGAAGGAAATATCATATCACATAGCCAGAAATGGCAAGAGTTGGAGATACAAATACGGAAAGTTACATCCGGGGTGTTACACTTCTTTCGAGAGAAACTCCTCTAGAAAGGATCCATTCTTAGCAACAAATATCTTGCCTTCGGATCTGTGAGAAGGTGTACCCAACTGTTTCTTTTGGGTATCCTATGAAGAAGCACTTCTCTGATTTGGGTTCGAGCTTATCAGGCTGAAGTTTTTTCACATAAGCATTGCAACCCCAAACTTTAAGAAATGACAACTTAGGTTTCTTGCCAAATCACAGTTCATATGATGTCATCTCAATGAATTTAGATGGTGCCCTATTTAACGTGAATGCAGCCGTCTCTAATGCATAACTGCTACCTCTTGAGCTTGCGTTGGTTTTTCCATTGAAGAGGAAAGGGTGATGCATCAAAGTAGAGTAAGTATTTCCCTCAGCTTTTGAGAACCAAGGTATCAATCCAGTAGGAGACAACGCTCAAGTCACCGAATACCTGCACAAACAAACACCAACTTGGACCCAACGCGATAAGGGGTTGTCAATCCCTTCACAGTTATTTGCAAAGTGAGATCTGGTAGAGATCGATAATCGGTAAAGTAATATGTTTGGTGATTTTGGTTTATGGAACGGAAAGTAAAATATTGCAAAGAAAGTAAATAGGAAACTAAAATTGCAGATCGGAAACTTATATGCTGGAAAGTAGACATGGGGGCCATAGGTTTCACTAGAGGCTTCTCTCAAGATAGAAAATATTATGGTGGGTGAACAAATTACCACCGAGAAATTGATAGAAAAGCGCAAATTTATGACGATATCTAAGGCAATGATCATGAATATAGGCATCACGTCCATGTCAAGTAGACCGAAATGATTCCACATCTACTACTATTACTCCACACATCGACCGCTATCCAGCATGCATCTAGAATATTAAGTTCATAAAGAATGGAGTAACGCATTAGGCAAGATGACATGATGTAGAGGAATTAACTCAAGCAATATGATGAAAACACCATATTTTTATCCTCGATGGCAACAATACAATACGTGCCTTGCTGCCCCTACTGTCACTGGGAAAGGACACCACAAGATTGAACCCAAAGCTAAGCACTTCTCCCATTGCAAGAAAAACTAATCTAGTTAGCCAAACCAAATCGATAGTTCGAAGAGACTTGCAAAGATATCAAATCATGCATATAAGAATTCAGAGAAGATTCAAATAATATTCATAGATAAACTTGATCATAAATCCACAATTCATCGGATGTTGGCAAACACACTGCAAAAGAGTATTACATCGAATAGATTTTGAAGAACATCAAGGAGAACTTTGTATTGAGAATCAAAGAGAGAGAAGACGCCATCTAGCTACTAGCTATGGACCCGTAGGTCCGTGGTAAACTACTCACACTTCATCGGAGAGGCAATGGTGTTGATGTAGAAGCCCTCCATGATCGAATACCCCCCCCCGACAGGATGCCGGAAAAGGCTCCAAGATGGGATCTCATGGGTACAGAAGGTTGCGGCGGTGGAAAAGTGGTTTCGTGGCTCCCCTGGATGTTTTTGGGGGTATAAGAGTATATATATAGGAGGAAAATCTAGGTCAGGGGATCCTCGAGGGGCCCACAAGGTTGGGAGGTGTGCCCTCCAGCCTTGTGGCCGCCTCGAGGCTTTTTTGACTTGCACTCCAAGTCTCATGGGTGTCTTCTGGTCCAAGAAAAATCATGGCGGAAGTTTTATTCCCTTTGGACTCCGTTTGGTATTCCTTTTCTGCGAAACTCTAAAACAAGGAAAAAACAAAAACTCTCACTAGGCTATAGGTTAATAGGTTAGTCCCCAAAATCATATAAAATAGCATATTAATGCATTTAAAACATCTAAAACAGATAATATAATAGCATGAAACAATAAAAAATTATAGATACGTTGGAGACGTATCAGTAACCCCAAAACGATAGTTGTAAACCGGTAAGAGACATCATAGATCGCACCATATCTAATAAAGTACGGTTACGATGTTCGGACACACCATTAAGCTGTGGTGTTCCAGGTGGCGTGAGTTTTGAAACAATTCCACATTGTTTTAAATGAAGACCAAACTCGTAACTCAAATATTCGCCTCCGCGATCAGATCGTAGAAACTTTATTTTCTTGTTACGATGATTTTCCACTTCACTCTGAAATTCTTTAAACTTTTCTAATGTTTCAGACTTGTGTTTCATTAAGAAGATATACCCATATCTGCTCAAATCATATGTGAAGGTTAGAAAATAATGATACCCACTGCGAGCCTCAACACTCATCGGACCACATACATCAGTATGTATTATTTACAATAAGTTAGTGGCTCGCTCCATTGTTCCGGAGAACGGAGTCTTAGTCATCTTGCCCATGAGGCATGGTTCACAAGCATCAAGTGATTCATAATCAAGTGATTCCAAAATCCCATCCGCATGGAGTTTCTTCATGCGCTTTACACAATATGACCTAAACGGCAGTGCCACAAATTTGTTGCACTATCATTATTAACTTTGCATCTTTTGGCATCAATGTTATGAATATGTGTATCACCACGATCAAGATTCAACAAAAATAGACCACTCATCAAGGGTGCATGACCATAAAAGATATTACTCATATAAATAGAACAACCATTATTTTCTGATTTAAATGAAGGGACAATTGCATTTTTACCCCTTGTTGGTTCCTACCCACGGGTTTTGCCCTTACTTTTCGAGCTTGCTCAGTTTTGCCCTTACTTTTTCCATCAGGGTCCCTCGAATGCCCTTTGACCGTTTGACCAAAACTTTGAAAATTCATAACTAATTCATATGAACTCAGAAAAATGCAAATAAGATATCAAAATGTTCAGATAAACATTACCTTTATGGGCATATCATTTGCATTCAGGACAAAATCATCATTTAAACTACCCAAGGTAATTAATGTTATTAACATTATTAAAAATAAATAGGTACAAACAATATTTTTTCATGAATAAAAATTACATGCAAATGTAGGTGATGTTTTCTGAACATCCTGATAACTTATTTGCATTTTTCTGAGTTTGTATCAACTTGTTATGAATGTTCTAATGACTTGGACCATTATTTGGAAACTTCATAACAAGTTGATACGAACTCAGGAAAATGCAAATAAGGTATTAGGATGTTCAGAAAACATCACCTACATTTGCATATAATTTTTATTCACGAAAAAATATTGTTTATACCTATTTATTTTTAATAATGTTAATAACATTAATTACCTCGGGTAGTTTAAACGATGATTTTGTCCTGAATGCAAATGATATGCCCATAAAGGTAATGTTTATCTGAACATTTTGATATCTTATTTGCATTTTTCTGAGTTCATATGAATTAGTTGTGAATTTTCAAAGTTTTGGTCAAATGGTCAAAGGGCATTCGAGGGATCTCGACAGAAAAAGTAAGGGCAAAACTAAGCAAGCTCGAAAAGTAAGGGCAAAACCCGTGGGTAGGCACCAACTAGGGGTAAAAATGCAATTGTCCCTTAAATGAATAACCGTCTCACACCAAAACAAGATCCAGATATAATGTTCATGCTCAATGCTGGCACCAAATAACAATTATTCGGGTCTAAAACTAATCCCGAAGGTAGATGTAGAGGTATGGTGCCGACGGCGATCACATCGACCTTGGAACCATTTCCGACGCGCATCGTCATCTTGTCCTTAGCCAATCTTCGTTTAATCCGTAGCCCATGTTTCGAGTTGCAAAATGAGCAACGAAACCAGTATCAAATACCCAGGCGCTACTATGAGCATTAGTAAGGTACAGATCAATAACATGTATATCAAATATACCTTTCACTCTGCCATCCTTCTTATCTACCAAATACTTGGGGCAGTTCAGCTTCTAGTGACCGGTCCCTTTGCAGTAGAAGCACTCAGTTTTATGCTTAGGTCCAGACTTGGGCTTCTTCCTGGGAGCAGCAACTTTCTTGCTATTCTTCTTGAAGTTCCCCTTCTTTCCTTTGCCCTTTTTCTTGAAACTAGTGGTCTTGTTAACCATCAAAACTTGATGCTCCTTCTTGATTTCTACCTCCACAGCCTTAAGCATTGCGAAGAGCTCTAGAATCGTCTTGTTCATCCCTTGCATATTGAGTTCATCACTAAGCCTTTATTGCTTGATGGCAGTGATTGAAGAACTCTGTCAATGACACTATCATCCGGAAGATTAACTCCCAGCGAAGTCAAGTGGTTATGGTATCCAGACATTCTGAGTATGTGTTCACTGACAGAACAGTTCTCCTCCATTTTGCAGCTATAGAACTTGTTGGAGACTTCATATCTCTGAACTCGGGCATTTGCTTGAAATATTAACTTCAACTCCTAGAATATCTCATATGCTCCATGACGTTTAAAACATCTTTGAAGTCCCAATTCTAAGCCGTAAAGCATGGCACACTGAACTATCGAGTAGTCATCAGATTTAGCTTGCCAGATGTTCATAACATCCGGAGTTGCTCCTGCAGCAAGCCTTGCACCTAGCGGTGCATCAAAGACGTAATTCTTCTGTGTAGCAATGAGGATAATCCTCAAGTTATCGACCCAATCTGTGTAGTTTCTTCCATCATCTTTCAACTTAGATTTCTCTAGGAACGCATTAAAATTCAAGGGAACGGTAGCACGAGCCATTGATCTACAACATAGATATGCAAAAAACTATCAGGATAAGTTCATGATAAATTTAAGTTCAATTGATCATATTACTAAAGAACTCCCACTTAGATAGACATCCCTCGAGTCATATGAATGATCATATGATCCATATCAACTAAACCATGTCCGATCATCACGTGAGATGGAGTAATTTTCAATGGTGAACATCTCTATGTTGATCATATCTACTATATGATTCATGTTCGACCTTTCGGTCTCAGTGTTCCGAGGCCATGTCTGTACATGCCAGGCTTGTCAAGTTTAACATGAGTATTCCGCATATTCAAAACTGTTTTGCACCCGTTGTATGTGAACGTAGAGCTTATCACACCCGATCATCACGTGGTGTCTCGGTACGACGAACTGTCGCAATGGTGCATACTCAGGGAGAACACTTATACCTTGAAATTTTAGTGAGGGATCATCTTATAATTCTATTGTCGTACTAAGAAAAATAAGATGCATAAAAGATAAACATCACATGCAATCAAAATATGTGACATGATATGGCCATCATCATCTTGTGCCTTTGATCTCCATCTCCAAAGCACCGTCATGATCTCCATCGTCACCGGCTTGACACCTTGATCTCCATCGTAGCATCGTTGTCGTCTCACCAAGTATTGCTTCTACAACTATCGCTAACGCATAGAGATAAACTAAAGCAGTTACATGGCGATTGCACTTCATACAATAAAGCGACAACCATAAGGCTCCTGCCAGTTGCCGATAACTTTTACAAAACATGATCATCTCATACAATAACATATATCACATCATGTCTTGACCATATCACATCACAACATGCCCTGCAAAAATAAGTTAGACGTCCTCTACTTTGTTTTTGCAAGTTTTACATGGCTGCTAAGGGCTTCTAGTAAGAACCGTTCTTACCTACGCATCAAAACCACAACGATGTTTCATCAAGTGTGCTTCTTTAACCTTCAACAAGGACCAGCTGTAGTCAAATCCGATTCAACTAAAGTTGGAGAAACAGACAACCGCCAGCCACCTTTATGCAAAATAAGTTGCATGTGTGTCGGTGGAACCGGTCTCATGAACGTGGTCCTGAACGTGGTCATGTAAGGTTGTTCTGGGCCGCTTCATCCAACAATACCACTGAATCAAAATAAGATGTTGGTGTTAAGCAGTATGACTATGATCGCCCACAACTCTTTGTGTTCTACTCGTGCATATCATCTACGCATAGACCTGGCTCGGATGCCATTGCAATTTCAAAAAAATTCCTACGATCATGGAAGATCTATGTAGGAGATGCATATCAACGAGAGGGGGACAGTGCGTCCACATACCCTCATAGACCGAAAGCGGAAGTGTTAGTTTAACAAGGTTGATGTAGTAGAACGTCTTTGCGATCCAACCGATCAAGTACCGAATGTACAACACCTCCGAGTTCAGCACACGTTCAGCTCGATGATGTCCCTCAAACACTTGATCCAGCAAAGTGTCGAGGGAGAGTTTCGTCAGCACGACGGTGTGGTGACAATCACTAAAAAAATACACTTCCATGATGATACGTGTTTGTCACAGTAGGTTGCATTTTTTGTCATGCATGTACATCCATGAAAATTTTATGACATAATCAAGATAGTCATACCTGTTCTGTCATAGAAGTGTTCCATGACACTACCAAAATTATCATCACGGAAGTGTCCACTTCCATGATGATAAATCGCGCGTCACAAAAGTGCTTTCGTCAAGGGTGACCGACACGTGGCATCCACAGTAATGGAATGCCGTTAAGCTATCGGGTCTAGTTTTGGATCCGATAACCCGCTAACAGCCCGACCAATGGGGATTTTCCACGTGTAAAATCATCATTGGCTGGAGGAAACACGTGTCGGCTCACCGTTGGGACAGATGTCATCCACTCATTGGATAGAAGGCGCCTATGATACGTCGACACGTGGCACGGCCCAACAGAGGCCCATTCCTGTGAAAAGGCCGGCCCGTTTGACTTGGTCAAAAGGTGGCGGGCCAGCCCACGGAAAGCATGTTAACGGCCTGTTCGCATATAGCCCATTTACAACCCGCTAACCCAGGGCCCATTATAACCTATCCGAATTAGGCCCAGTAGCATCATCTGGGTCGTCCAATATGATTCCAACCCATTTTAAGTTCCGTCCCATGTATGGCCCATGAGGTCTTTCTGCCCAGATGAGGCCCTTTGTAACTCTTGGCCCATTAACGGCCCGTGGTGAAACTGGTCCGTAATGAACAGTGTATCACTTTATACCCATTAATGACCCATTAATCCATTGGGCCATTAGCAGCCCATGTTATCTTTCGGCCTTCTCAAGGCCCATTTATTCTTGGGCTCATTTCTAGCATTCAGTTACTAATGGCCCGTTACTGCCATTTTCTGCTTGTGGGCCAAATTCAGCCCGTGTTTACAGTCGGCTCGTTTGTGGCCCATTAATATGTTGGGCCATTTTCATAGCGTCATCAAATACGGTCTATTAACGACGGCCCGTTATGGTCGGCCCTTGAACGGACGACTCCAACTCTAGCCCGTTTACGACCATAATGCGGTATGTTTTTGGCCCATGTTTGGCCAATCGATCATACAACCCGTCTAAGGCCCATTGATGATAGGGCCCGTAGAAGGCCCATTGTTTCTATGGCCTGTAGAAGGCCCATTGTTTCTACGGACCGTAGAAGGCCCATTGTTTCTACGGCCTGTAGGAAGCCCAGTGTCACTACAGTAAATATGTAGCCCATGGCCTGTTAAAGGCGGGAAACTACTATAGGTTTAGACCTGCTAATGGCCCAAGATGATTATAGGCTCATGTTTTGCCCCATATGAGTAATGAGACGGCCTGAAGACCGACAACACTGAGATCCACTAAACCTTCCGACCTAAATTACAGCATACCGACCAAAGAATAAACCTAGACTATACAACAAAGAAATTACGGCATATTAGGAATCAAAGTTCATTACCCAGTGATAATAAAGCGCAACATGATCGCGAATTACATACACTGGGCATCAAAGGTCGCCACCAGTGCATATAAATGCGCCGACAAAAGAATATACAAAACTGAGAGCACTTCAGAAGGCAATAGACCTGGCAAGCTCGGGCCCCGCAAGCAGCCGAACAAGCTGATGAGGCCTCAGTTGTGTCAATGATAGATGCTTCATCCCTAGCTGTATGGCACCATAGTGCGCAAGGCAGTCCCCTGACATCTTCATTACATCTTTGACTTCAAGTCAGAGCTAAGCTGAAGCAAGCCTTTCCACTTTAAGTTGAGACTGAGGAAGTCCAATTGATTGAGGCAGCGACTGCACAGAGGTTGTCTCACACCTGCTGGTGAGTAGCTTCAACTCACTGTCTTCATCAAGACAGGACCTTGGGGTCATCTCGCTGTCCTCAAGATGGTTTGGCTCACTATCTTTCCTAAAGTTCTGCCTGGCATAAGACATACGACTCTGAAAGAGAAACAAGGAGACACATAACAGGTTTCATAATTATATAAGCAAATAAATGGATATGTTCTTCATAAGGAACATGTTTTTACAACTAGAATTTAAAATTGGTAGTTGTTGCAAACATCCAATCAGATGTAAACAACGGTGGAGGAAATGATGCCTATCCAAATCTATACCAGAACAAAGTTTGAAGGCTTGAGAAGGATGAACTTACATTACATGTTAACACGGACTGGACAAAGCCCTTCTCCATGTTGATGGAAAGATAATTCAATAAATTCCCCAAAGAAAATTCTTTATAAGCATTGCCATTATTCTACATTTTGCAAAGAGTAAATATAGATCAAATAATATTGGAAGAAATAGAGGATAATGAAGCTCAGGTGCAGACTGACGATACATAATCAAATAGCAATTAATTAAGTACAGTGTTACAAGGAAAAAGGTACTGACAAGAGGAATGCAGACATCAACGTGTGCAGTGGAATTGGCTTTATTCAACATATTGGTAAGAGTAAATGTAGATATGATAATTTGGAGAAAGTGGAGGACAGGGCAGATAAGATGCAGAGTAATGCTAGACAATCAACTATCTTGCGATGCATGTACAGTAATACCACCACCGTCCGTTATTAGTTGTCGCTCAAATGGATGTATCTAGCACTATTAAGTTCTAAATACATCCAATTGATCAACAATTAATTCGATACAGAGGGAGTACATGACAACAGGTACTTACATGGGCAATCTAAAACTTCATAACCATTGTCTTAATTCTACATTTATCTAAGAGTAAGTATAGATCTTATAATTTCAAGCAAAGGAAGGATAAAGAAGCGAACATTTACAATGATGCTACATAATCAAACAGCAATGAGTGTAAGTATGCTGACAGAGGGCAAGAGGTACTGACAAGAGCAATGCAGAGCCCAGTATTTGTCAGGACCCCGACTCAATGCCACATCGATCTAGCATGTAACACCTCATATCACTTTGCGGCCTCACGCACGGTATTCCCACGGGTGTCGCCTTACCTTTGCCCGGGACCGTTTGCGTCTTTTGGCACACGTATATGATAGTTTCGCTAGCATCCATATGATAAGGAGCCCGGGCTGACATGGCTAGTCGTAAACCCAAAGTGGCACAAACTTATAGGGACAGGCATCCATGACCCAACATCGAACGTGTCGGTCATCAGCGAGTGAATCCAGGCTGTAGCACTGGGCTAGCAGGACTCCGGTGAACCGGGCTGTAGCGGGCTAACAGGACTCCGGTATTCATCGCGTGACATTTCCCCGAAGGGACAGACACAGGAACAAAGAAGGACACATGCCGGCCAGCCTAAGTGTTCCGGAGTAGTAGCAAGCTACCCTGGCTCAGTGGAAACACTAGGAGACATTTCCCGGTAAGAGAGGCTACCAAGGATAAACAACTAGGTTGTCAGATCCCACACATACCAAGCATTTCAATAACATACACACAATATGCTCGATATGTGCAAATACAACATGGCATCACAACATGACTCTACAACTCAAGTATTTTATTCAATAGGCTCCGAAGAGCGAGATAATACAAACATGGGTCTCATGACCCAACATTCAGAGCATACAAATCAAAGCACATGCGGAAGCTTAACATGTCTGAGTACAGACAACTATAAATGAAAAAGGCTGAGAAGCCTGACTATCTACCAGATCCTGCCAAGGGCACAAGATCGTAGCTGAGGTAACAAGCTAAACGTCGAAGTCCACGCGGAACTACTAGTGAGACTGAAGTCTCTCTGCAAAAACATAAAATAGGCAAACGTGAGTACAAATGTACCCAGCAAGACTTACATCAGATCTATCTACATATGCATCATTATCAACAAGGGGGTGGTGGGGTTTAACTACAGCAAGCCAGCTTTGACTCGGTGGCTAACCTGAACTACGACCGCAAGCAACTCTTTTGAGGTGGTGCACACGAGTCCACATATTCACCATATCAATACACCACTATGGATCCGCTCTCGTCTCCCTACGAGAACGCCATCCATAGCACTCACGCTTATCTTGCGTATTTTAGGGTATCCACTTTCACTTGTCTATGAACTGTACAAGGGGTCCAAGTTTCCATATCCGAGGAATCCGACTATTCGAATAGATAATGATAACCCTGCAGGGGTGTACTTATTCACACACGCTTTCGCCACTTATCGCCCTGTACACGTCATGTACCTCGGCAACCTTCAAGCGGAAGCCGGGCGAGGGAGTCGGCCACGACCTGACTAACCGAACAAGTCTCTAGTCCAGGTTTATCGCCTATTCGGGTTCCATCCGCAAGGAGATCCGGCCGGGGTGTCGCTCATGGCCCCAAACGATGTGAGCAGGGTTCCCAAGCCCACCATCCGGGTGCTACTTGGTACACCGGGCCACTGTGCCTAGTCTGTCCCAAGCCCACCTGTACCGGGTGCCACTTGGTAGACTACTAACACTACCTACAAACACCAGAAACTAGTTGCAACTCCTGGACAGAGATCATGTTGATTAATAAGTCGAGAGAGCTTGGAGCGCCCGGAGCCCAATGTGTGGTAGTAACTAATCATGGATCACAAACACAGAACTCAGTTCCTGAGGACGGCTGCAATGAGACAACCCACCATGTACTCCTACATGGCCTCTCACCGCTGCCTTTACCAAATCGTGTTCACACTCTTAGCTCTCAATAGTAGGACATGTTTTACACACCTCCGATTCATTCCCAATGAATCAGACCTGACTCAACTCTAAGCAGTAGCAGGCATGACAAACAAGCATGAATGAGTAGGCACATCAGGGCTCAAACAACTCCTACTCATGCTAGTGGGTTTCATCTATTTACTGTGGCAATGACAGGTCATGCAAAGGATAAAGGGGTTCAGCTACCGCAGCAAGTAACAAATATGTCGTTGTTGTCCTAATGCAGTAAAAGAGAGCAGGGCGAGAGAGTAGGATTGTATCGGAATGAACAAGGGGGTTTTGCTTGCCTGGCACTTCTGAAGATAGCGTTGAGTCTTCATCAGTGTTAGCGATCACAACGTCGGAACAATGTCTACCGAGGGGAACAACACCGGCAAACATAGAAGAAACACGATCAATGCAATGCACAATATGATGCATGCTATGACATGGCAATATGAATGTGTTTTGGGCTAATGCACCTAGCTATGATTTAAATGAAGTTGGTTTGAATACAAGATTCAAATTCAAACTCCATATGTGATTATTTAAATGCTCTTTATTTGTTTTGTCCAAAACAGAGGACAAACATTGTTCAAACATGCATGAAAATGGTACAGATGGATTCCTTGAATTTTTCTGATAATTTTTCATATATAATTTATTTCATTTGGAGTTACGGTTGAATTTCTATGAATTTTAGAAGTTCTAGGCATTTTCTGAAATTATTAAATCATTTAAGATTTATTTAAATTCCAGAAAGGAATTATTGCGTCAACATGACCTCATAGTGACGTCAGCAGGTCAACGGGCGCCGTCCAGGTCAAACTAACCTGTGGGCCCTGCGTGTCAGTGTCTGGACTAACTAACCTAATTAAAATTAACCCTAACTAACTTGGTTAGCCGGGCGGGGCCCGCATGTCAGTGGCTCATCTAATTAGCTAAGTTAATTAACACTAACTAACCTAACACTAATTAAGCAGGCGCCTGGGCCCACACGTCAGGGGAGGTCAACCCCGGGCCGATCAGGTCAAACCTGCCGGCGACTTGTCGCCGGCGACGACAGAAACGGCGGGGCAGCTCGGGATTGCGATACAGGGAACCATTCGAGGCGCCGTTGGGCTCTATGGAAAGCTGGCGATCCCGCGCATCCAACGGTGCAACCGGGGCGAGCTGGGGTGGCCGGAGCTCACCGGAATGATGCTCACGGCGGCGCCGGCGTTCGGGTGAACTGGGTTTCGGGGTTAGGGAGCACGACAGGAGGCAAAGAGGGGTGTTACGACCTCCTGGGGTTGCACTGAGCACGATGGTGTACTCGGGTGGGAGCTCCAGTGGCTGCAGTGACGGCGGCGACGAGGTCAGCGGCGGCCGGAGCTCGGGTTCGCGGGGCAGCTAGCTAGGGGACGAGAACGGAGGGGGCGAGCAAAGAGAGGAGATGAGGAGCTCACAGGGAGGCGGCGCAGAAGTTCAGTGGGCTCGGGGGCGCGCCAGACGTCGCGAATCGACGGCGGTGAGCTTCGGTGGCCAGCGACGGGAACGGCGATGGTGGCGGCGTTGCAGCACGTCCGGGACCTCGTGGCTCGATGGAGAGGAAGAGGGGGTCGAGGCGGAGCCTCTGGGCATAACGGCAAGGCGGGGCAGTGGCTGTGGCCATGGCAGCAGCGAGCGGCGGCGGCGGCATACTCGGTCATGGGGGGGGGGAAACAGAGGAGCGAGGGGGAGGGAGGTCCAGAGAGCGAGGGAGAAGTGAGAGGGGGTCGGGGAGGCACGTGGCGGCACCGGGGCGTCCAGGCGGAGGAGGAGGCAGGCAGGCAGGGAGGAGGTGGCCGGGGCGCGTGGCCGCGCGCGCCGGGCGCGTGCTCATCCTCCTGGCAGAGGAGGAAGGCGACAGAGAAGGAGGCGGTGGTGGGCTGGGCCGCTGGAGGAGCTGGGCCAGGTAAGTGGGCGCGAGGTAAGTCCAGGTAAGTTCTACTCTGTTTTATATTTCTGTTCTGTTTTATTTTTTTTTAATTTGTTTTGCCACTGTTTTGAATTTAAAATAATTCAAACAATGCCAAAAACTCCTCTGAATATTTTTATTTTGCTAGATGGACTTTTCCAAAAGCTCATAAAATATTTCAGGGGTATTTGAAATTATATTCTAATTATATGAATATAATTCAAATTCAAATAGCTAATGATTTAAATTCAAAGTCCCAAGATTAAGTCCCTAAAAATGTTCAATATTTTGGTTGGGACCAGAACCCTTGCCAAAAATTATCAAACATTTAAGAAGAACATTTTTGGAACAATGAATGAGATTTTAGGGTTTTAGCCCTACTTTTATTTAGGGTTTTGAGGCTTCCAATTCCCTGAGTTCAAGTTTCAAAATTTAAACATGATGCAAACACCAGGCAGCACCAGAAGCTAGGGATGTGACAGTATTGTTGTGAGATCCTATGATCCTTTGAGCAAGGAGATTCATCTGAAATTAGTTTTCATACAAGAGAGAAGGTAAGGCACATGTAGAAATTTAGGAATTCAAATTTGAATTGATATCATAGACAGTACCTGACGCTGGGCTGTCAGCAGTTCTAATAGGGGTTTGGCCACTGGAGTAGGGGTAAAGTCTGTTACAGTTGGGCCTGTGTTTTCTGTGGCTGCTGATCTATCTGACTTAACAGGTATCACTACCTTTTTCCAAATACCTAGTTTGTACTCCTTGAGGATCTGCAATCACCCTCTTCCTTTTGGACATCTATTACGAAAGAACAACATTTGACTGGAAAAACATAGTATGACGACACATGGAATAGGTACAGAAAATGGATAGGTATGGCATATACTCATATATGATGCTTAAACTAAGCAGATGGTGTAACAAAGTAGAAGTAATGCAAGAGGTCAGATGCAAAATATGTGCGACCAATACAACCTTGCCAAGTTAGAGCATGCACCTTGATGGGTGAATAAGATAAGCCATCCTCCACCATGCCAAGTTTGTTAGCCAGTGGATCGTTCCGCAATATTCCTCTCGTGCGCCCATTCTCATATTCATTTTGATAATGTTCCATACCTGACATGCATGAAAACATAAAAACAAGTGAGATTATCTTTGTAATGCAGAAGTGATTCTAATCCAATACTTCCTCCCTGTAAACCCCTTTGTGCTATCTCTGCAATTCTTCTAAGAGGTGCCATGCATGTTGTAATTTGGTGTGTGCATTAATATAATGTGGCGTACTACTCAAAATATGAGAGCTCCATAAGTGATGATACTTTGCAGATGACAGCTTCAACATATAGTAAAGAAGAACAAGTCGACCTGACCTGATAGATTCAAAATATACTAAGGGAGAATAACTCGACCTGACCAGTCGACCGGAAGAGAAGAGGATCATCTTAAAGAAGAGCAGAAGAGCAAGCATATTGAAGATATTACAAGTCTTTCTATACAATGTCGGTTGGCCACCCATGATGAACCAGAGCGCACAGAGAAATACTACTTCCGGTCTCTCCATATGTGGCTCACATGCATTTCGAAACTAAAGTAGGAACATTTAGCTGACCAATTAAACATCTCTTAGTTTTACTAATATCAGCATAATATCATATTTGAATTTGTACAACTAATCTTGTTTAGCTCGCGGGTGGAGCAGTGCTATTACGACACGAACCACGTAGGCTGATCGTGGTCATCATAAAATGGGGAAACCGTAAGCATGATGAGTATAGTGTTGACCGTGGCAGTGGGATGGCAGATCTGAAGCTGCAAACCACGCAAAGGGTAGTTAGCAACCGATATTTGCTTTGAAATAACAACTAAGATTTGGTATGAGCAAGAAAGTACAGTCAACAAGTGACAAAGAAATGCAATTCTGATGTCTCTCTATATGTCGCGACATGCATTTGGAAACTCAAGTGGGACCTTTAGCTAACAAATTAAATGTGTCTGTTAACTAATATCAGTATCATATCACAATCATATTTGAACAACTAAGCTTTGGAATTTTGAGTGTTGTGTTGTTTAGCTTGAAGGGTGGAGCAATGCTAGTATGACAGAAAGCACCTACGCAGATCATAGTAGAGTAGATAAAAGGGGAAAACCCTAAGCATCAACAGTAAAATCAGGAAAGTGGAACTAGCTGGACCAGTGGGTGGTACACATGCTTTTCGAAACGAATATAGGAACATTAGGTGACCAATTAAATGTTCTCTGTTTTAGTAATATGAGCATCATATTAGATTCGGATTTCAACACGTAAGCTTTGGAATTATGAGTGGCATGTTGTTTCGCTTGATGTGTTGAGGTCTTGAGGATCAGTGCTAGCACGACACAAAGCAGGGAAGCACCTACGATGATGGTAGTGAATATAAAGGGGGAAACCATAAGCTTTACGAGTATAGTGACGGTGACATGGTGGATCTGAAGGTGCAAACCGGACAAAGCTACTTCGCAACCAATGTTTGCATTCAACTAGCCACTGCGATTTGGTATGGACAAGAAAAGTACAGTAAACAATTTAAGATCTATTTTCCGGGTGAGATCAATAACTTAAGCACATATTGAAGAGTACCACCTCTCTTGCGACACCGTGTAGGCCCCTGCTGATATGTTGAGGGTGCTGCGAGTGTGATGGCTGTCGGCGGCGGGGAAGAAGACTTTAGATGGCAAACGGCCGGGTTGGGGGATACATCCTGTTGTGGTGGACGAGGCGGTCGTAGGGGCGGCAACGGCAAAGTGGACGACGGCGCCGATGAAGCGAGACGACGTGATGAAAGGATCCTGGTCCGGCACCGTGGATGAGAGACATCCATCTCTTGAAGTGGACGACGGGGTAGGGGTAGCAGCTCCTGCAAGGTGGAGGATGGGGTGGCGGACGGAGGAGGATGGCCGCAGTGGGGAGGTTGTCGTGGCGCCAACGGTGTATGAATGGGGAATTGGAGGGGAAGGGGGGATCTCAAACTTTGGGACACGCTTGTCTGAAATGTGGGAAAGTTACGAACTTATGCCCCGTTTAAAATTTCGGACATCACGTCGGTTGGGGATAGGACGGTAATCTCGCATCTCCCAAATATTTGCCGGTAACGATTTCGGGCGAGGAGAGGGTGTTTTGCCGCCCACGGTTGGCGCCCATGGTGTATGAACAGGGCTGACAGGTAGGGCGGTTGTGTCACGTCTGAGGGAAGTTACACATCTGCCCCTATTTAAAATATTAGCCTACATCAATTTCGGACGAGGAGAGTTTGTTTTGCCGCCCACCGTGGATGAATGGGGAAATGGAGGGAGAGACACATGTCTTTCGGACGAGCTTGAATCAAATGTGTTTTGCCGCCCACGTTTGGCGCCCACCGTGTCTGAATGGGCTCAGAGGCCGTCGTGTCACGTCTGATTGAAGTTACTAGTCTACCCCTATCGACAACAGTGTAAATCCGGTCAATAAGGATGTCAAGTGTCAGGGGTAGACAGTAATTTCCATCTTGCAAACACTTGCTTCGGGCAGCCCACAAATGATAGTGGGTGTTTAGCCGCTTCGTTCAAAACTTGGGAGAATTAGCATTCACGTTTGCCCTAGGCCCTGGCAACTAAATCCAAATCCAATTTTTATTCGATTACGAATATCCACAGATAATTCTATGTTTTGTTATTTATTTCTTCAAAACCACAACAAAGATTTATTCCACCTTTATATATGATTATGATTTAGAAATGCCGTGATCTTCGAATTCAGTAGGTTGGATACACTTTGAGTCAAACAGTTATTTCATCCAATACAATATGCTCACACGAAAAACAGTTCACCTTATGTCAATCATACAAGTACTGAGGATTACCTCGCCTAAAAAATTCGGATCATTACAACACATGGACAACATAGGGGGTCTTACAACATAATCCATTCAGAGACATGACACAACATGCAAGTACAATAATCTAATGACAATTTCAACTGCTATCTAAAGAAGAACTGGGATTACCCTGGGCTTCAAATAGCAGAAGCAGCAGGACCTCCTCCGTCTTCAAATGCAACATTCTTACTTCCTCCAATTCTTGGGTTGCTTGCATAATGCGTGCAGCTAATTGCATAATTTCCAGCTTCAAGATCAAGATTACCTCATTCATGGCAGCCACACCATCTCTTTCTGCCTCTAGTAGAGCCTCAAGAACTATAATATCTATGCTCAGACTGCTCTCCGGCGGTGTTGCCTCTGAACTTCTACCATCTGGTAACATGTATGGCGCATTGTTTCCACAAATAGATTCTGGGGTTGTACATTGTGTCCTAGTGTGAACGGCATCCTGAAAGGTTTCCGCTGGACATAAGTAAGAGATAGTTATCGCATGATCCAGGCAGTAAGCTTACATGGTAAACGACATACGAATTATTGCCGAGCATGGCAAGCTATATTTAAATGGTTCGAAGCAGCATCAGCCGAAAAGAAATTAAAATGGTAAGATGAAACTAGGTATGTAAGTTGCAAATAAACAACATCCGTCAGTCCCATCTAGTTAGTTTTTGCTAGCTTCCTGGTTCATTTTCCTCAAAAAACAAAAACTCTTTTGAACTATCATACCACTAGTGGACTTTAATCGGGATTAAACGGGACCCAGTTGACATCCCTAGTTGAAAGGGAGTGTACCACCGCTATATTTAAGTTGCCAAGGCATCTAAGCAGTTGAAATAATCTGAGAAAGCACTTAACAGTGTGGCCTCATATAAACTACGAAGACAGTCTTGTGATGAAGTTCAGAGGAAAAGTTAAGGACTCAAATGAACTAGGCATGCATTTCTTTACGATAGTACAGCAGGCACTGCTGACATATTGGCCAACTCAGGTATAGCGTAACAAGTAACAAACAAGCATTCGAATCAAGCAATACAGCAAAGCAGACAACTGAACTATTTGTTATTCTGTAGGATTACAGGTTGAGGGCACAAGCCAAGAAAGCAGCCCACACGCATTACATTTCACATGTACTAAAACACACTGGCTTACCATATGTTGCTGTGAAGCCTCGCTGCTGTTGCAATGTTCTTTGAAGATATCGTCAGCATCCCGTGGTTGCAAATCTACTTGTTGTAGTTTATTCTGCACCCTCTATTTAGGTAAAATTAATTTTAATCGCATGCACTGGTTCGAATTGATCATCAATGGTTCATCTAAACTAATGAAAGAAGGGTGTGTGCATACACGGCAATATATCTGCTTCCCTCTATTTTTATGCTTGCTCGAGGTGCCAGCCCCAAAAGAACAAATGTTTTGCTTGATGGGGTTGGCAGCTCCATAATTAATAGAAGCATCAAATTAGTCATGCAACTTGGGAAGATCAAGAACACACAAAAAGTAATGAACAGAGGCTCGTAGCAGTGATGTAATAGCTAGCATCAGAAAATGTAGGGTAAAACGAACAAAAACTAGCGGAACCACATGCTAGTTTGCTAATGTGTAGTTAAGCATAGAGAACATGAAGAAGTCTGATGGAACCAATAGGTGGCATCAGAACAACACCATTATCATAAATATAGCATGCAAGAAGTAAAATAGTAGGCAGTGATATCTAGGAAGTACATTATTAACTATATGTGCACTGGTATGTAATTGAGCACATGTAACATGTTCACTGCCAGAAGTATGGCCCTACAGGTGCAAGCAGAATAATGCGTCTCATGAAAAACTGAATGATGCCTTGAAGAAATTCAAAGGTGCGGTGCTTATGCTAAGAAAGTGAACGTAGGCGCCGGCCGTTGGATAATAGTACCTGATTCTCAGTGGCGTATGGGTACCGTTGGCATACTTGATAGCTAAGGATCGTCGATGGTGCTCATGTTGCGGTTGAGTTTGGGCCGGCTGTCGCCGTCGCTGAAGTGGCTCCGGTGCTACGGTTGCGGCGCCTGTCGACATACAAGAAAGCTCATCTGTGGTAAGTGAACAGTTGCACGATAAAGAGAAAAACCGAAGGAGTACAGATCGAAAAAACCTGATGAGGCTACGGCGTCAGTAAAGCAGGGCCGATGGAGTGGAATATGGCGTCTGTGGAGCGGGTCTAGTGGAGTGGACGAAGGCTTCGGCGGGCGCGTTGTACAGTGCTTTCGGTGAGGCGGATCTGTTGCGGCGGACGAGGGCTTGTATGAAGGGCCAGCGAAGGGACGGATGAGGGAGTCAGTGAAGGGCCTACACTGTGGTGGACAAGGGCACCGGTTAAGCAGATCCCGTGCGGTGGACCATGATGGCGGTGAAGGAGATCTGGAGCGGTGTACAAGCCAGTCGCTGAAGCGGCTCCAGTGAAGTGGTAAATTGGCAGTTGGGGGTTCCAAGGTGCGGAAGGTAGATCCATCGGGGTGTGAGGTCCACCGCTGTGGTGGGGGACTAGATTCGGCGGCTTGCCGTGGTTGGGGGGTCGGGAGGGGAAGGGGAGGGGCTCTGGGGAAGAATTTTGGGGGCAAAGAGGGGGAAAATGGAGTTACCAAAGCAGCCCTTTTCCATTCATGTGGCAGGGGTAAAATAGGAATATCGCAGGGCTAAACTTTTGAGCGCGAGATATTTTGATGCGAGCAGGAAGTTTGAAAGCTTTTGGCGCCTGAAATTATATTCCACTCTTGTACGGCCGACTATGATATCATGGCCGAGAATTTGTTTGTTTTGCACGCAAAAAAGTGAAAGTTTTGAAAATCAATGTCTCCAACTCGAAACTTAGATTGTCCATTCAATTCAAATATGGATCATTGAGCTACTACAAGCAAATACCATCATATGGTCCAATTCAAATGAAATTCCAAATGTGTTTATCCTAAATATGATGAGAAAAGCAAAAATGTGTATGTGCATGAATAAAGTGGATGATTATAAAGTTTAAACATGCCCGTATATATATATATATATCTCTCTAGGTTTATATGAATTTGAAATCACGAAATCCCGGCTTAAAAATGTACCTCTGTTTAAATGAATTACAAAAGCTAATGATGGAGTCGAATTCCAAAATTCCAATCTTAGGTTTGTAATTCTGGTACATCAAAGTATATCACACATGTTCAAAAGTGTCGTTATCTCATAGTCCAAACTGTGAAACAAATTGATCAACCTTGAGTGCACACACTACTGAACATGTATATCTCAATTACGCTAGAGTCCCTCAAATATAGACACCTCACTCTTTATATGAAGCAACCCCCCTCGTCGCCCCCCACACACAGAGAAGTCGTTCTCTCCCCCAAACACCAACACACGAGCACATTAACACCCTCTCTCTTCTAAAGTCCTGACCCCAATATAGGTCTCTATCACATTATCTCTTGGGCATGCACACATCTCTTCCCCCACTCTCTAGCTAGGTCTCCCGGCATCTCTCTTTCCCAAGCACACGTACTATGTAGAGTGTATCTTTCCCATACACACAAAACGTCGCCCCCAAACTTCTATCTCCCTAGTTATGTGGTTCTCGCACACTCACCTCACACACCACCCCACTGCAAAACAAGCACACTTTGTCTCCTTGTGCACCACTCTCCTCTTTCTATCTCTCCCACATGCGGACCCGCCCCAGCTCCTCCCTGTATACATATATGTCGTGACTCTTTCCATAGCTCCCTAATGTATCATCGTTCTCGATCTCGCACATTGTTCTCTACACCATCTATTCTAGATATCTCATGAAGTCCCTATCACACACACGATGACTCGCTTCCCTTGCATCTCTGTACATAGGCCAATTTCAAACAACATCAACATTGTATCCCTATCTATACGCCATTTATGGACACAAACGCCCCTTCTCTCTCTCCGTCGCTAGCTCTCTCTCTCTCACACACCCCTCTCCCACACACAATCGATGTCTCTTCCAAATAGTCTGCCCCCCCCCCCCGCACCCATGCTATCCCGCTACTACGCATGTCGCACCATTCCCCCTTCCCTTATACTAGGTTTACATCATTAGTGGTCTCTCTACTCCACATACACACACTCCCTCTCACACACAAACACGCGCACAAACACACACAGACACGCACAAACACCCATTAATCTGGATCCTCATGTCTCCCCATGTACGCATGTGTATCTCGCACACTCTCTAATTATGTATATGTGTCTCCATGTTACACAACACAAAGCCCCATGTACATGTCTCTCTCTATCCTCCACACACATAGACACAAAGAATCTGTTATCATTGCCTCAGTCTCTAGACATATCACACACGCACACTGTCTCTCTCTCTCTCGCAAACACGCTCAACAAGGGTTTCCCCATGAATAACTTATCGTCTATTCATCAACAGTCGCGGCAGTATGGCGAACACGAGACGTGAAAAAGAGTAGATCTACACGTGCTTAGACCACCTAGTATGACTACTAGGACTAGAGCAAGCCAAAAAGCGTGACGCCGTCACCCCCTCCTTATCGGCGACGGGAAAACCTTTGTTTTACATAGTCGAGAAGTCATTGTGCTAAGGCCTCACATGCTGAGGCGTTGAATAGAATGTAGATGCTAGTTTACGGAAACAAGTATCGATAATTTGTTTGTATCTCCATACTTATATTTCTTCTGTTATAAAAACCTGAGTTGGTGATGATGATACGCGTGCCATCTTGCAATATAGACCGTCTGATCTATATCTGACTAATGGAAATTAAACTAAAAGATACCCGCACCCCTATCCACATTTGCAAACAAGGCCTTCACTCGTTCATCCTTATCTCCAACAACCTCATTGTTGAGCAATTAAGAAAGGAAGCCTCTGGAACAAACTGGCCTGGTGGCCGCTGCCAGCGTCATCAATCCACATGCCTCCGCTCAGTCCGACCACCAATCACCACCATGCCCCACTCCTCTTCACCTTATCTCCTATTTCTCGAGATATCATTAGTTTTTACACATGGGATTACTCCCGCATGGGTCAATCACAACGAGTGTTTTTATAAAAAAATGCATCTTGATGTTCCGTGCAATGCACGGATCTTGCTAGTACTCCTACAGAAGACTAAGTTGGTGATGATGGTGTGTCTGCCATCCGTCGTTTGTGACCATTAGATCTACATCTAACGACTGTGAGGTAAGTTGTTGCCTTTTCTCACAAACATCCCACTTGTCTACCAATTTGCAGAAAAACCCATAATTAGTATCTTAAAACCAACCACATCCCTCCCTGACCTCACCAAAACAGCCCAAGGAATATATTCTAATTGAAACATAATATATCTCTAGTGATATATGTATATCAAAATTAGAGTGTTTTGTATCAAGTTTGTGAATAAGTATTATTCTAATTATGATTCGTTGCAACGCACATGAACATTGCTAGTATTTCCAACCATGCAAATTTTTCCCTAGTATTCCATAGTTTCGAGTTTTCCATCAAGATATTAGTCACTCATGGTTGATATTTACTTTCAATCATGTACACATATGCACTATGTAACTAGCCTTGCTTATTGGGTTCCAAAGCTTAACTTTCACTCCTACTTACAATATGTAGAGTATTTAACAAAAAACTACCACTTTCAACCAGCCCTAGGAAGAATCTATTGTCAAAAAATAGCAAAAACATACCAAAAGTTTCTTAATCCACGCCAAAAACTACTACCTACCGATTAGGTTCGTTTAAACCCATTTATGACAGGGTTGGCCCAAACGTCCCTGCTGACGAGGCAGCTTAAACCAACACATTTTGTTTCACCGTTGACACGAGGGACCCACATATGACCTTCTATCCTGTTATTCCCCCTCAAATCATTATTCTTCCTGAACATTACTTCAAACAGTACTGATGCGTTTCGTCGGTGGCACCGGTGATGAGCGAGTTGGCCGCCGCTCCACCGGACGGGCCGGACGCCGCGCTGGCCTCCGCACGGGTAGGCAAGCTGGCCCGAGCATGACTCACGAGCGAGAAAGCCACTGTGCTGGACTTCGCTCGAGCCAGATGGCTGGCCTTAGCGTGGCGCGCGCGAGCAAGCCACCGCGCCGCCGTGCCAATCTAGCTAGCAAACCTTGCAGACAAGCAGCTGGACGGAGCTATCTTGGCTAGCTAGCGGCCGCGAGCGCCGAACAGAGCTGGCATCCGGGCTGCCGCAAGATGGGCTCCGCACCCTCCGGTGGTTTTGACCTAGCCTTCTGCCGGCGGCGGTAGCTGCGTCCCGTAGCCGAGGATGACTAGGTGGACGGGCCGGAGGTAGGAGGTCACTCATGGATTTTTGTGCAGACTGACATGTAGGTCCCACAAGTCATAATGCCCGGTCGAATATAAGGCGTTGACTTAATGGGCGACATGGGCCCTGTTTGGATACTCTAAGTCAGAGGTTAGATTCTAACCCTGAACTAACTCTAACCAAAGTGGTGTTTGGATGGCAGGGTTAGATTGACAACAAATGTATCCAAAGAGGGCCATGGGTTGAAACGTGCCTATAACGACACTTTGTAGAGTAGTCGTTTCTTGGTAGGGCTGGTTGGTAAGAGCATGTACAATGGTTTATAAGGTTGTCTTATCTTAAGTCTACCACGTATGCAAGTGGTAGTAGTTTCTTGGCATTATTAGTGGTTTTTTGCATTATTAGGGGTTTCTTGTAAGGCTACTCATAGTGGGGAGTATCATATGCTAGTAACATGCGTATGATACTAGTGTATGATACTACCTCCATAGTGCATAGTATCATAAACTAGTATCATAGATGATCATATTTATTGCCATGCATGACACAAAGTAGCATAGCATTTAACATGATACGGTATCTACCTATGTTACTCTAACACTCTCTCTTCTTTAATTATGTGCCACATAAGCATGTTTGCTAGTCCCAAGTGCATGTTACCACTTATGTTACCCCCACTATGGCCAGCCTAAGGAACAATGTACTACTAGCGACAAAAGGCGATTCTAGGTTGCGTTGTACTCCAACGAGTACTACTACTGGTCGCGGGAGTGTATACCTCGTTTTGTGGGTTCGATCCCGGCCGAACGCACGGCGGTCTTTTTTTTAAATAGTAACTTCGCTGCGAGCCAATATTTTACATGGGTAGTTTGAGTTTTGAAGTCAAACGGACGTGCGGCACCACAATCTGGGTGCACTGGATAGCCTAGCCACGTGAACGGGTTTTCCTTCCCAGCATCTCGTGGCTCGCGTGCTCGCCCTAGCCGCACCTCGCTTGCAGCTTCCTCATCAGCTAGTAGCATATTTAAACTAGCGCCTCCCAATTAAGCCCGAGGAGCCGGAAAAGCCTGGCGGGGCATTGGGAACTGTGCAATATGGCTCTGTACGTAAAGTGCTCTACTACTACTCTGTAGCTTGTGGCGTTGCACGCATGGACTTCACTCCATTATCGGCTCTACTATAAAAGAAATTCCTCTTGACGTGTTTTTTTGAAACGGAGGCAAAAGCTTTGCTTCATCTCATTCATAAAGAAGGAACTACTAACAAAGTTCGACGAGATCCATTACACCTCCACAAATGGAAGCGAAAAGCCTAGTCTCGCTGTATCAAATAACTCAAATGTTCTGCCCCCGCAGTAACCGTCGCTGATAAACAGGCTGCTAGTGTGTGCGTGAGAGGAGCGGCTGAGTAGGCCAGCTACGTGAGAGGAGCGGCTGAATAGAGCACCGAGAGTACCCACTAGGCCACTACGCAGGTGTACTTTCCCTGCATTGATAGTACACGATGGTTCTAGAGAACAGTAGTACCCTCCACTTCCAACTGTAGCTCCTTGGCCCTGAGATTCAAGAGTTCAAAACTGGTGCACTATACTAGAAGTACAGTACATAGCACTAGTAGTACCCTCGCACTACTAGTTGAGAAAGTAGTACTAGTACTGCTACAGTACGAGTACGTACTCCTCCGTCACGTAATGTAAGACGTTTTTTGACACTAGTTGGCGTGTACAAAAAATAGCAAAAACATACCCAAAATTTCTTAATCCACGCCAAAAACTACTAGCTAGTGCCAAAAATTTCTTACTACTGCTATTATTTAGAGTATAATGCAATCCCATAACGTCCCATAATGCTAGTACTAGTAGTAAATAATAGCCTCACCCCTTCGCTTACTACGCTCTACAGTTGGAAGGGACGAGGCCCTGCGGTTACTACGCTCTTATCTCCTCCTCGCCAGTTCCCCTCCTCCCGAAGAGAAGGCAGTTCGTCGCTGCTCCCATGGATTCGCCAGGCGGTTCTCCTCCTCGTCGGGGCTGGGAGACCTTGGACGACGATCCTCTGGGAGAAATCGCATGCCGCTCCAACGTCCTCACCGCCGCAAGACTCGGTGCTTCCTGCACCAACTATTTCAAGACGGTGCTTAAAATGGCTTGGGAAAAGGCCATGCTTGTTGGTCTTCCATGCGTCCTCGAGGAGAAGGTTCTTCTATGGGACAATCCTTCGAACAGTCCACCGCTCCCTGGCCATGGTTGCACGTTGACTCCGCTAGAGTTGCCGACGTTGAGAGGTAGTCGGATTTTGTCCGATGAGCAGGTCAGTAATGGAGTTTGATCATGTAGTACTTAGTTATTCCATTTCCATCCCGTAATTTCTCCGCTGCCCACCGTCTTATATATAGGTCTGGGTCGGTGCCAACGAAGATTGGCTTGCATACCTCCGGCCGGATACCACCATCATTTTGCACAACATCCACAGCAGTGCGGCCGTTCCGGTAGACCCCTTCTCCACCATTGGGATCGGCCTTCCGGACTGGCTGGGCTTGAATACGTATGATGATGCCTACATGAGATTGAAGAAGATAGCAATTGCGGACCCGCCGACAAAGCGACGCGGCTACGACGATTACTATCTCATCGCGGTGTTCGACATAAGGATTGCCATCAATGCAAGAGGCAGTAACGGCAGAGGCTGGCGCATGTTGGCGGCGGCAGATTTGTACCCCTACACGTTCGAAGACGCCGTGCGCCATCTAGGCCGCATCTTCGCGGTGACAAGCCAGGGGACTTGTTTCATCTGGTTGCCATCCTACGGTACGGGAGATTACAAACGGAATGCACAAACCATCATTTGCATCCCTAACGGTACTCCATTATTTTGCAGGGACCAGTCATCCCGCGATCAAAATAAGATCGCCGATCCTGGATGTGCATTTGCATCCGCGATTCGGTCTAACCTGGAACCTTGTAGCTGACTTTGGCATATTGGGATCAACTATCTTAGCAGTCGTTACCCATGGTACCACTGATGTGCAACATGGTCACACAATCTACCACGATCGGACCGTCACCATCTACCCAGGTATTCCATTTTTTAACCCTCTCGCCTTCTCTTTCATTGTTGTACTAGTACTCTACTTACGTACTAGTAGGAGTACTTTTTACCTTGGAGGACGCGTATAGCTAGCTAGGCCCTTGAAGACTTGAACCCACTAGCTGCCACCATTTTTGTTTTTCCATGTCTTACTATCTCATCCATGTAGCCAACAGTGGCTATATATAATAAGCCGGTTATTTTACTTCCTCTATACCGGAGTAGTACTATTTGCTGCACAGTATTACTGACCGCCATATTTGAGCACAACATTATTATGCATGGACCTTGACTATGTACGTCACCATGTGTCCAGATCTGAGATGTCGCGTGTACCAGATGAACGGCGCCGAGTTCGACCCCCGTGATGCTACGTGGGTGCCGAGGAACACTCTTGGAGAGTACTCGCTTTTCATTGGGGACAGCTACCCCATTGTGAAGCGGATGCCACCTTCCGTGCACGACACGGAAGGCCTGCCGTTCATGAAGCATGGTTGTGTCTTCAGTGCGCACCGCCGGATGAACGACATGCTGGGACACGCTATCCCTGATTTATGCCGCTTCAGCTTGGATGAGTCTCCATCGTGTGGAACCGGACTAGAAAGCTGCGACAATGATTCCCGTTGCCCACCGCTATGGATCGTGCCATCCATGAAGAACACCTGGGACTGGAACCTGGAGGAGGACATGTAGCCCATCTATAACGTGTAAGTGGAGTACGGTAAATTGTGAACGGTAGCGCTGTGAATATATGTAGACTAGTCGTGCACAAATTTATCACATGAATTGGAGATGAACTTGTGTGGCATACTGGCATTTGTCCTTTAGAATTTATTACTAGTAATGTGTTATGTGTACGTGCAACTTGTGTGGTTGTTGCACGGGATCCAACATACTCTTTGAGAAAAAAGGTGGCACCGCTTTGGATATACGTGACGTCGCGGCATCATACAGTAGCATTGTTCGCTATAGTTGTAGTACGCTCCTACTAGGACGACAACTCCTATAAAACCTTGCGCTTGGCTCTTTGCCTCTTCGGGAGGTTCAACAGTTCATACTCGTGTGAACCTTGCACTTGGCTCTTCACCTCTTCGGAAGGTCCAACAATGATGATACTACAGTACACATTATGCTTCTGGCAATCTGACACCGATTGAACTGCCGCACGTCCACCGCGAGGGCGAGGGAGAGGGCGCTGTAGTCAAAACCCTCTCCTCGTCCTGCGAACCACCGCGTGCATGGGCGAGGGAGAGGCGTAGTAAGCAAGCTTCTCCTTTTTCAGCGAGTTGATGGGACACATCAAAGCAGTACTTGTACTAGTCCATACTGCGTCCTTTTCGATTAATATGGCTTAATTTGAAACGAGAACAATACACTGGCGGTGAACATATGTAACAATACTCTCTTTACGGTCACTATATATAGTTTTGCGGTGATTATACGATCACTAGCTCATCATAGAGCACCGTATTGCACCCTACTGACCGGCCACATAGTCGACGTGGCACTTTGTTGACTGGTTAAATTGTCACCTAGTTTCTGGGTCCCACCTGTCAGTTGGCAGAGCAAAGAAATCAGCTAAAAAACAAAGAGTGTAGTACATCTACACTTCCAATGCATTTAGCCTTTAATCTAAATCGATATTGATTCACTAATGCACCAACTTGTGCTCTAGGTATAGGCTACATGTCTATCCTTAATTACAGCATGCAACGACCTTCATTTAATCTTCTTCTCTCAATGGTCGCATGCACACATAAGTCTGCTACTTTTGGGCGTTAATTATGCCCTGGTTAATGTGTAAATCTCTATATGTACATTCTTTCACGGACGTAGGGAGTAGGTTGAGCACTTGAGCGTGAGTGTGTTTGTTGCGTCGTGTTGTGTGCCGCATGGGTGCGTGAGTGTTGCGTGCGTCCATGTGTACGTGTGAGTGTTGCATGTTGCATGCATGCATGCATGCATGCATGGGGTTTACTCCCTCCCATTGACATGTTCATATTTAAAGCTTCCTCTGTTCCCTCCATATGGTGATACTCCCTCTGTTCCCAAATACGAAGTAAAATCTTCCCTCTGTTCCCAAATACGGAGTATTTGTCTTTCTAGAGATTTCAACAAGCGACTACGTACAGAGAAGAATGAGTGAAGTGAGTGTAGAGACATAGGGATAATGTAGAAAGGAAGTCTTCGCGATCCATTATTCCTCATCTCGGTCAGAGAGAACAATTCAACTAGTCTTCGTAGTGAAGTGACAATACATGCCGCGGCAGATGGGACACGTAATTAAGAAGCTGAACCAGCGTGTTGGTGTTACTAAATCAGCCTTACCCAGTACTGCCATCATGCTTGCCAGTAGAGCACGCTTCTGTCCTCCATTAACTGACATATGGGCCCTCTTGTGGTATACCCACATGTCATCGGTCTAACTATTTACACTCCGAAGGACGGTATATCCTGGTAGTAGTAGTAGAATTGAGATTTAATGCAATTTCTTCCCCGTCTTCCACTCTTCTTCCTCCTCTCTCCTTCTTCCTCCTCTCTTCCCCATCGTCGGCCGCACACCATTTCCCCCCCGCTCACTGCTCGCCCGCCCATGCTATCTTCCTTGGTAGCTCGCGCGTACCATATCCCCCCGCTCACTGCTCGGCCACGCGAGGAGAAGCTTCGTCGCTCGCCTGCCCGAATCCACTTCCCCGTTGGCTCGCAGGCACCGAAAGCCCCAATGGCAGAACCGACTGACACGCAGAGCCGCAATTGGAATTCCCTCCCCGATGTTCTCTTGGAGTAGATCTGTAATCGTATGGACCTACTCAGCACCTTCCGTCTGGCCACATGCTCAGTGTCTTTGTACCGTCTACTCGTCTGCAACCGGCGAACTCTTTTCAAGACACCCTGCTTGCTAATGCCCGATCCTCGCAGGTGGCCGAGACACCGACTTGACGATCCTACGGAGGTTGCCGTGGTGCCCCTCGACATGCTACCACTACCCATCCACATGCGGCCACTACTGGGCGGGCATGAAGGCCAACTAGATCATCCTCATCCACCAATCCAGTAGTCCATGGCGTCTCGTGGATATCTACACCCAGCGAGAGATCACCCTTCCATCTTTGGATACCGCCGCCATCGAGCCTCGCGGCCCATCAGACACTCCTGCCTACTACGCACGAGACTCGTCGAGCTTTTGGCTCGACCTTTGTTTGCTGAAGGTTGTAATCTGCGAAGTGCCCACACCATCAAAAGACTACATGGATTACAAGCTCATTGCTGTGTGCAACATGGGATTAGTCTATCTGGAATCCGGTCGCCATACATGGTTATGGCTCATCGGTGATCCTCTTTATCCAACACTTTTGTCTGATGCTATAGTGCACGATGGCATCGTTTATGCGGTCGACGCACAGATTGGCTGACTATACTGGTGGAATCTATCGTCGTGTAATTGTTCTGTCACATCTCATCTTTACCTTAAGAATACGACTACCTGTTCATTGTTACAAATTTAGAATATATAGTATGTCTATAACCACATCATTGCTATATGTTCCTCTCATTTCCTAGATTTTTATGACCACACATGTTATTGTTAGAGTTGATATGAGAACAATTGGTATCTAATGATTGTTAGAATAGATATTATGAGTATAACCTCATGATTGCTATATCTTACTCTCATTTCCAGGATTTTTATAACAACGCATGTTATTGCTTAGAGTTGATATGATAACTATAGTAAGTGCTATGGTAGAATATGAGTAGGCCCTGTCATATCTGTTTTCCTCTCATTGTTACATGATGTTTGAACCATGATATATTGCTAGAATATGAAAGCCATTGGCTTATTTTTTTTAACTTGGGGTATGATTATGACCATCGCATTGCAATTCTCTGTCTATGATATGTGTCGCTGTTATAATAATCTTAATTCCACACATACTCTGAACATGATTGTTTATTTTTGTCCTTTTGCTCTCCAATTTGAATTGTTGCAGCAGACGCAAATGCGCTGGCCTTCATGATTCCAGGACCTGGAATCATACCAGCCAATGGGTGGTGGTTTATCGCTTGTTCAGCTGACGGTGGTCATTTGATGCTCATTTGCATGTACCAAATTGACCAAACCATTTCATTAAACCACATGCAGTACAATGCCTGGGGGTTCTTGACATTGATGGCTATGGATGCTCCGTGTTCGAGAATGATCCCAGCTTCGTTGGGCCAGGCGTATTCAATTGGAGGCGGGTTTACAGCCTTGGCAACCACTCCATGTTCCTCGGGCTCAAATATCCGATCATCCAACCAATCATCGATCATATCACCGGCGATGATTACCGTGCTATGCAACTTCCATTCGCCAGGGGGGACTGTGTTTACACATCATACCATGGGTTTGATGAATCACCATATCCAGAGTTTCGTCGACATAGCTTGTTGCCAGATAATCTTCAGTGTGTGAAAGGCATCAAGCTTCCATGTGATGGATGGCTTTTGCAAACCCGACATGCGGCGATGTGGTTCATGCCGACAGCAATATATGCACAACTTGATTCGTACTAATATTTAGACCGAGCCATGTATTCTGCTGCTGTAGCACGACCCTCTTTTGTTGGATATTATGTACTGTTGTTAGTTTGAAGCACTCCTCTGGTTTGAATGATAGATACCTTTTCGGGATCAAGTGCATCCTAACTCACCTGCACAAGATGTACTGATAATGATGATGGAGATGCTGTGCAGTATATATATATATATTATATATATATATATAGGACTCCTCATTTGTACTCTTGGGAGTATGTACTCCCATCCTCAATATACCTCATATACGCATTAATTATACCTCTTTATTATTCTCAATTTACTTCATTAAATATTCTAAGATACCCCAATATGAGTTTAGTTCAAAAAATATCATCTGCGACGTATTTTTTGTAATATACCTTTTCACGTACAAACACATCAGTATATACGTAAATATTTAAAAATACATAGACTCACATGAATTTTTTCATGAAACTCATTTTGGGGTATCTAATAATTACTAATGAAGTATATTAAAAATAATAAAAAGGTATAAAAGATTCATCTGTATGGTATATGAGGAGCGGGAGTATGTACTCACAGGAGTACACAACCATTTTCCTATATATATATATACTAAATACGACTTCAAGTGCGTACTAGTAAGTAGTACAGTAGCAGTACTAGTATACGTCAGTCAAATTATTCATCACGTCCACACATTGAATTGACGTGACAACACGCTGCGTGTTAGGTGACACAAGAATCCGGACGGCGTGTTCGGGTATTCTGGACTTCAGATTTGGAGTACCACTTATTTGTCGAAATTTTTCATCATTCACTTAAAACAGTCGATTGATCATACATTGAGTACCATATAACTGGAATTAACCCATGCAAGTCGAAGAAGGATTGGCCGGTGCTATTGGCTGGCGTCAAGTTTGATCCCACGGATCAGGAGCTGATCGAGCACCTTGAGGCCTAAGCAAGCATTTCTTCCAGCGCAATTCCACGGCGTTCAAAAGGGGCACGTGGACGCGTCGCAAGATACAGTCGGAGTGTGGCATGCACGCGATGTGGCACAACACCGGCAATACCTTGCCGGTGATGGTCAACGGCCGGGAGACGGGCAGCAAAAAGGTTCTGGTGCTGCACACCAACAAGAACTTCGGCTAGCAGAGGACCAACTGGGTGATGCACCAGTACTACCTCGGGGACCTGGAGCAAGAGAAGGAGCGGGAGCTGGTCCTCTGCAAGATTTTCTACCAGACGAACACTAGGGCCAGGACTAAAAAGATTATAAGTTAGTTTGGTATTGGTACTTGTACTACCTTGTCGTCCGCAAGTTGGTATTGTTGTGAACGATCTTTTGGTATGAACTTGGCATTTGCTTCCAACCATCATGCCAAAGGTCGACGTGGATATAAAGCTGAATCATTTGTTTCAAAACAAATTTTCAGGCACCTGATTTTTATTTGATGGGTAGCATAAGCACCTATCGTTCAAATTCCCAGTTCTCCAATTTTTTCGAAACAAGTGCATGCTCTTATTATCACGATGAAAAAACAATATCCCTGCTGCATCCCAGTTATCAGTCTGTACTTGCAGAATTCTCTCGTTTATTGAGCACGTATATTGTTTTTTCTGGTCGAGCAAGTTTCAACTGGACTGTAGACTGCCCAAGCTTGGTTTTGTTTTTAACAGGCCCAGCCCATGACGACAATGGGGCACAAAGATCCAGCAGGTATCTACTGGCCTCTGGCCCGCCAGTGTTAGTTATATTTTGTCTTACAACATCCGCATGCACTTTTTTTTACTGAATCAAACACACAGCCCAGTTCTATTTTCCTCTTGAAACGCATGTCCTACATCCGTTTTCTAATCTCTACCTATAGTTTTACTAGTTCATATACACGTATCATTATATTGAAAATACATAAAATTCACTTTTCATATTTACATCCTTATTTTTGTTGTTGTTTTCCCTCCTAGCGCTAATTTTTTTACCACTGGTTTTCCCTTAAACCAACTCAATTGTCCCACGTCTTATTTGCTTACAAAAACAAAATGATTTTTTTCGCAAATCAATAAGTTCTTAAAAAATGTTTATCATTTCGGGATCACAAAATTTCGGACTCCACCGAAATATGAAAAATAAGGTTGAACTTTTTGACCGTGGTCCTGGGCAGAAAATGGGCTATAATAAATTACTTAAGAATTAGCAAATGGGCTGCAAATTATTAAAAAAATAGCAAATGGGCTCTATGTTGTCTGCCACAGATTTGGAGGCTGACTTGTGGACCTACTAAGTTCATGTGTACACAAGGTTTATCAAAAAAGAAACTTAGTCAACAATCGACTCTACGAGCGCCAGACCGTTAGATGTCAATCTAACGGCAATCGTGCTTGTTCAGTCTCTGATCTTCCTGCCCCAGCCGCCCAAATCAGCGCCGTCAGAACTGCCTGCTCCCGCCTCCCGTGGATGGCTGTGCTACCGGGTAGGCCTCACGGCCACATCATATACTCGCATCCCTGGCCTGTCTATCCCTCTACTCACCCGCACCTCCTGTTATTTTCCGGCGACGGCAGCCGAACCAATCAACCCTCATACTCTCCACCGCGTGGGCAGCCACGACTGTGTCTTCCCCGGCTCCGCATCATTCCCTTCGTAGGCCTCGCCGTCGTCCATCGTCCTGGTGCTCTCGGCGCGGCGTGGTCAACGTGGTCAACGAACGACATCCATCGGAAGTGGACTGTACGTGGAGAGGCTGACAGCTGGGTCGACGGCCGCACACAAGGAAATGCCTCCTTATTATGCGCAAAATAATGATTCCTCCACCTGACATCTGGGACCCGTCGGAAGGGCCTCTGTATTTCATGAAAAAAAAACGTTCCCTCCGCTGACACGTAGGACCCACCAACTATATCTTCGCACGCAAAGATGTGCCTCCTTATCACGCACAAAAAAATGAATACCCCCTGCCAGCTGGGACCCACCATAGTGGGAGGCTGACTTGTGGGCCTACTAAGTTGACGGGGACAGAGGGCTTTGTCAAGTTAATCAATATGAACGATTCTAGCTCCAGTGACCGTACGATGTCCATCCAACGGCCTTAGTGCTTCTTCAACCTCTGGTCTTCTTGCTCCAGCCGCCCAAAGCAGCACCAATCGTGCCGCCTGCTCCCACCTCTCGTGGTCGGCTGTGCTGCCGCGGAGGCCTCACCACCCCCATAGTACTCCCACCGCTGGCCAGGCCATCCCTCCACTCACCCACACCCCCTGTTATTCTGCGGCGACGGTAGCCTCACACCGCAGCCGAACCAGTGAACCCTCATACTCCTCTCCGCGTGGGCATCCACTGCCGTGTCTTCCCCGGCACCGCATCGTCGCCTTCCTAGGCCTCGCCGTCGTCCACCGCCTTGGTGCTCTCAGCGCGACATGGTCAATGTGGTCAACGACCGACTTCCATCGGAAGAGTACTGTACGTGGAGAGGCCGATAGCTGGGTCCATTGCCACAACCTAGTTTTTTTTTGTGATTTGCCAAGTAAGTCGCTTTGTCGAGCCTATTGGTCTGCAAATCTTTCAAGACGAGGAGAGCTTCATTCGGCTGGCCGAGAAAATGGCCTATCAGTAATGAGAAATGGGCTGTACTTTTTAAAACACATCAAACTGGCAATTAGTTTCAAATTTGTTTTTTTTCATTTCGAGATTTTAAATTGCATTGATTTTTATGCGTGGACAATTTGTTGGATTTTATATTGATATACATTTATTTTTAAAATCAGTTTGAATGTGACTCGAAATTTCGGGATTAAAAACAGCTCGGACCGCACCGAAATATGCAAAATTTCGTATTATTTTTTAACCGTGGCCACAATATGGGCTGTAATGCTAACAAAAAGAATATGGGCTCCAAAATAAACCTTAAGAATTAGCAAATGGCCTGTAAATTATTAGAAATAATGACAGATGGGTTGTATGATGTTTTCCACAGATTTGAGGCTTTCCTAAAAAAAAGGTTGACGCACAAGCAGTGACTATTGGATGTCCATCCAACGACCGTCGTGCTTCTTCAATCTCCGCTCTTCCTACTCCAGCCGCTCAAACAAGCGCCGGTGGAACTGCCTGCTCCCTCCTCCCCGCGGCTGACTGTGCTACCGCGCAGGCCTCACCGCCCCACCGTACTCCCATCGCTGGCCTAGCCATCCCTCTACTCACCCACACATGATGTTATTCTCCGGCGACGATAGACGAACCAATAAACCCTCGTATAATCGTACTCCCCTCCGCGTGGGAAACAACTGCCGAGTCTTCCCTGCCTCCGTGTCGTTCCCTTCCTAGGCCTCGCCATCGTCCACCGCCCTGGTGCTCTCAGCGTGGCCTGGTCAACGTGGTCAACGACCAAAATGCATCTGAAGTGGAATGTACGTGGAGAGGCTGACAGCTGGGTCCATGGCTGCACGCAAGGAAATGCCTCCTTATTACGTGCAAAATAATGATTCCTCCACCTGACATCTGGGACCCACCGAAAGGGCCTCTGTATTTTGCGAAAAAACTTTAACCCCGCTGACAGCTTGGACCCACCAGCTATATCTTCGCACGCAAGGAAGTGCCTCCTTATTACGCACAAAAAAATGAATACTCCCCCTGCTAGCTAGGACCCAGTATAGTGGCAGGCTGACTTGTGGGCCTACTAAGTTGACGAGGATGGAGGGCTTTGTCAACTTAGTCAATATGCAAGTTCTAGCTCCATTGACCGTACGATGTCCATCCAACGGTCGTAGTGTTTCTTCAACCTTTGGTCTTCTTGCTCCAGCCGCCTAAACCAGCGCCGGTCATGCCTCGTGCTCCTGCCTCCCATGACCGGCTACGATGCGGCGGAGGCCTCACCGCCCCTACCACTCCCACCGCTGGCCAGGCCATCCCTCTACTCACCCACACCCCCTGTTATTCTGCGAGGACGGCAGCCTCACACCATAGTGAACCAGTGAACCCTCATACTCCTCTACGCGTGGGCATCCACTGCCGCGTCTTCCCTGGCTCCACGCCGTCCCCTTCCTAGGCCTCGCCGTCGTCCACCGCCCTGGTGCTCTCGGCGCGGCGTGGTCAACGTGGTCAAGGAACGGATTTCATCAGACGTGGACTATATGTGTAGAGGCTGACAGCTGGGTCCACGGCCGAAGCAAGGAAGTGCCTCCTTATTACGCGCAAAATAAATATTCCTCTACCTGACAGCGGGGACCCACTGGATGGGCCATCGTATTTCGTGAAAAAAACATTCCCCCCTAACTGCTAGGACCCACCAGCTACATCTTCGCATGCAAGGAAGTGCGTTTGGGAAAAAAAACGATTCACCCCCCTGACTGCTAGGACCCACCAGCTACATCTTCGCACGCAAGGAAGTGCCTGACAGTTGGGACCCAGCTGGTCGAAGCGTACGTAGTGTTGTCATTCTGGTCGCGAACATATACGTACATACTGGTCGATGTAGATGCGCGCACGTGTCGTAGTAGAGGTGCGCACGTAGCATGTACACGTACGTACAACGGCCAGGGTGCAAGAAAGTAAATACGGCCACATACGTACATGCAGGCGGGGTCTCAAATGCCTACTCGCGCGTACGTACGGCCAGGGCTCGTGTACATGGCTGGGTCGGAACAGAGAAACATCGTCTACGTCGTGTTCATGGGGAGCCAACCGGCTGGGTCGGAACGAAATGCGTCATCGTGTTCATCGGGAGGGCTCGGACGGAAGAGCCGATGGAAACGAGGCCTGGCGTACCGCAGGACAGAGGAAACGGCCTTGTGTTCGACCGACCATGTTCAAAACGGGATCCTGTTCATTGGGAGGGGTCTGGCGTACCGCAAAACGGAGGAAATGGACCTCCTACGGTTGAAACGGGGTCCTGTTGATCGGGAGGGGTGTGCCATACCGCAAAACGGAGGAAACAGACTTGTGTTGGAGCGCTACGGTCGAAACGGGGGTCCTGTTTATTGGGAGGGCTGTGGCGTACCGCAAAACGGGACTCCACGGGATACTGTTCATCTCCACTGTCGACCCCCTCCAGCCTCCATGGGCTACTGTTCATCCACCGTCGACCCCCTCCAGCCTCCACCTATGACTGTTCAGCCACGGGTTCCTGTTCATCCAGCCTCCACCGCGCGCTACTCCACCGGCTACTGTTCAACCAGCCCTCTCCACGGGCTCCTGTTCAACCACCCCTCCACGGGCTACTGCTCATCCAGCCCTCCACCATCTACTGTTCATCCTGCCCTCCACGGGGTGGTCCTGTTCACCCTGCCCTCCATGAGGTCCTGTTCATCCAGCCCCAACCTGCTCGATCGATCGGGGTCATGTTCATCCAGAGGCAACACCACGGGGTCCTGTTCATCCACCCCACCGGGAACTGTTCATCCAAACCCCCCAGCAACGCTCACTGTTCATCTAGAGGCAGCATCGATCGGCTTCAGTTAGCAGCAGTAGCGAAGGAATCGCTCGATCGGGTTCAGTTAACAGCTATCGATCGATCGCTCGGGTTCAGTAATGCGTAGCCTGCAGTGCAATCACTCGGGTTCAGTTAGAGCCCAACGCCTCGCTCGGGTTCAGTTAGAGCCCAACGCCTCGCACCCACGCGCGTGCGTGTACGAGAGAAACATGCATCGCTCGCCCCGACCACCCACCGTAACCGGGAACACCCCGATATTTTCCTCGCCCTCGCTTCTACCATGGTTTTTTCCGTCATGGACGGCCCAAAGAATGTCATGCCGCTGCGTCTCCGGCCCGCCCAGGACGAAAAGCCCATTTTCTGTCATGAATTTTTTTCATAGAGGTAGGACCCCACCACATCTATGATGATACCGGGTTTTGTCACAATTATCGTCATAGAAGTGTCATAATTATGATAGAAAAAATTTCGTTCGGCCCAAAATGTCACGGATGTGTCTTTTTTTTGTAGTGAATGGTGGTGATGTGATCCGCGCAGGGCTTCACCTAAGCACTACAACAATATGACCAGAGGAGTAAACGGTGGAGGGGGGCACCGCACACGGCTAAGAAACAATTGATGTTCTTTGGTGTGCCCTCTGCCCTCGTATATAAAGGAGGAGACGGGAGGAGGCCGTCCCTAGGGGCATGCCAAGTGGGGGGAACCCACTAGGAATCCTAGTCCTAGTCGGCCCCCTTTCATTCTTTCGAAGGGGGAAAGGTGGAAGGAGAGGGAGAGGGAGAAGGAAAGGGGGGACACACCGCCTTCCCTTGTCCAATTCAGACTACCCATGGGGGGGCACGCGCCACCTCTTGTGGGCTTCCCTCTCTCTCCCCTTATGGCCCATGTGGCCCATTACTTTCCCCGGGGGGTTCCGGTAACCCCTCGGTACTCCGATAAATATCCGAAAAACTCCGAAACCATTCCAGTGTCCGAATACTATCGTCCAATATATCAATATTTACTTCTTGACCATTTCGAGACTCCTCGTCATGTCCGTGATCTCATCTGGGACTCCGAACAATCTTCGGTCACCAAAACACATAACTCATAATACAAATCGTCATCGAACGTTAAGCGTGCGGACCCTACGGGTTTGAGAACTATGTAGACATGACCGAGACACATCTCCGACCAATAACCAACATCGAAACCTGGATGATCATATTGGTTCCTACATATTCTACAAAGATCTTTATCAGTCAAACCGCGATGACAACATACGTCATTCCCTTTGTCATCAGTATGTTACTTGACCGAGATTCGATCGTCGGTATCCTCATACCTAGTTCAATCTCGTTACCGGCAAGTCTCTTTACTCATTCTGTAATGCATCATCCCGCAACTAACTCATTAGTCACATTACTTGCAAGGCTTATCATGATGTGCACTACCGAGAGGGCCTAGAGATTCCTCTCCGTTACTCGGAGTGACAAATCCTAGTCTCGATCTATGCCAACCCAACAAACACCTTCAGAGACACCTGTAGTGCATCTTTATAATCACCCAGTTATGTTGTGATGTTTGATAGTAGACAAGGTGTTCCTCTGGTATTTGGGAGTTGCATAATCTCATAGTCAAAGGAATATGTATAAGTCATGAATAAAGCAATAGCAATAAAACTTAACAATCATTATGCTATGCTAACAGATGGGTCTTGTCCATCACATCATTCTCCTAATGATGTGATCTCGTTCATCAAATGACAACACATGTCTATGGTCAGGAAACCTAATCATCTTTGATTAACGAGCTAGTCAAGTAGAGGCATACTTTGTTTTGTCTATGTATTCACACATGCATCAAGTTTCCGGTTAATACAATTCTAGCATGAATACTAAACATTTATCATGATATAAGGAAATATAAATAAAAACTTTATTATTGCCTCTAGGGCATATTTCCTTCAGTTTCTTAATATTTAGATTTGCCCTTTCTTAAGTAGTTCCTAGCTAGATACACATTTACTTTCTAAATCACTATATTTATTGTTGACTTTTAAATGCTTCTCATTATTTTGTCATTTATATATAGATTACCCCTTTTACTAAACTGATTCCATGTATATGTTGTGTATACTTTGTACTATATTTGCTTTCAAATGATCCTCATTTATTTGTCTACTAAAGCGAATATTTGCCTTCAATATTTTCCATTGAATGAACTCATTTATTCGCTACATTCATCGTATAAGATTAGCTTTTAAATGTGGCACATTTATTTTTCTCATGATATTTGCACCCTCCTCACCTACTCCTACATACACATTGGGATGCTTTACACTATTTAAAGAAGGGCAGAAGGGCCTTAGAGGAAAGCAAACAAGCACAAAAAATTGTTTTCCTCTTGACATCTAAATTGAGAATTGTCTTCAACATATTGTGTTGTATGTGCTACTTCTCGCTGATGTAATTACAGGAAAATCTTCCCCTATAGAGGTATGTGTTACACTTTACTCCCATTATTTAGGTCGAGACATATTCAATATTGAAATAATCATGATTTACATTCTTCATAAGTTGACTTTTCTTCCTTTTTATAATTTGAAGCAAGGAAACTCATCAATGCCATGGCCCTCTGTTCTTCATCCAGTGATTTTCCATACTAGTGAAAATCTTGCCTCGGATCAAAATTCAGTAATCTCTTATGTGAGTTCCATGTGTCTATTGTATTTATTTACTTCAATTATTAATTTCCAAGCATAACTTAATATGCATCCCTGACCCTTAGACTATGTTTGATAGATCACGAGTCATGTGTGGACTCCTCGAGGTGGTGCTGAGAACTATTATGGCATTGAGGCTACAATTGATGTATATGGATTTAATTTACAACCCTGCCAATTAAGTGCATCTGGAATTTGGATTGTGAACAAAGGAGATGGAAAACCATCTTCAGCTAGTGGATTTCAAGTTGGATGGAGTGTAAGTTACATCTAGGCTGGAGAGACACAAGTTGATTGGACTGATTTAGTTTATTAATCATTAAACAACTAAGGAAATAAAAGGAACTATTGTAATATGCTCTTTGTACTCCACAGAACCCAATCAATAATTTATTGTAGAACATTTTAGTTAGGACTATTTTGTTTCTCAAGCAATGATGTTATATGTGTATGTAAACTTTCTCGCCAAAATAAAGGACACAAACAAATCTAATGTGAAAATTTTTCTAAATAATATAAAATATTGTGAAAAATCATCAGGAATAAGAGCACTTATAAGAAGCGCATTGAAAAAATAATTATACTATGCGAATTCAAATATACATGGCATAATTTAAAGAAGTTTGTGCATTGTAAATACATCACTACATAAGACTACCATATTTTGCGCATCAATGTGAACACTAGTGAATTTTATGTAGATTTTTCCGAGGTTCTACAAAGATTCACATACCCATTTCTACACATATTGGACTGTAAGTTTCATTCAGTGAACTCTTTAGTGTATATTAGTAATAATTTGTACTGAAGATATACATTTAGGAGTGATTGCCTCAAAGTGTTCATTGCACTACTATACATTCACGAACTATATGTGTCATTGGCATGGAAATAGCAGAAGAATGGGCTATCTTGTCATTAGTTTTTGTGATGTAAAGTTAGCAAGGTGTGTAGTAGGAGGCCATCCTACACCAATAAAAGGTTCACACATTGATGCCTTTTGAATAGGTTTGGTGCATCCTTGGATCCCAACTTAATCTCGTGCTGCGAATGCGATAAATGGAAGTGTCTAGAATAGCTAATGGGATAAAATATAAGGCCTCCTTGATCCTCCCTTAGATGAGAGAAATGCTTGATTGGTGACTCGGTTCAAAGACAAGTCTACCTCCAAGCTCCATACACTCGAAATGTCCGAGTCTTTCAAGGTCCCTCGGGTCTGTCTCGACACTTCGAGCTGTAAAGGGCTCTATGGACTACATCTAACCCTAAGCTCTAGTGAAGTGCATGTGGATGGTTACATGCTTCACGGAGGGCTTACAAAGTTTATGGGTGGTTGACAAATGGCCAAGGCTACCTATTGTGGTGGTCGATAGGTAGAAGGGATACAATTGTAAATTTTTGTCTACTAGTCTGTGGTAAAATAGGGAAGAGGCGTGGAGTATGTTCCATGCTGGACTAGTCCACATATCCATCCACTTAAAGGTTCCACTCTACTGGCTCTTCACATTGAGAATTTTTCTTCTAGCTATTATTTCCTACTTTTGATTTGTTGGCCATGACTAGTTTCTTAGACTTTTGTTGACTACTTGAGTTCAAAATTTCACCATGCATACCATGTAGGACTATGTGGGATCCATAAGTAGGATTAGCTATTCTGTCAACAATATGTATGCCTCTTTCACTGTAGAATGAATTCACATACTGAAGTGATCTTTATCACATCCAAAAACTTTAGGTACAATGCCTTCTTTTGGCCCTGAAATATTAGGAAAAGCTCCTACTACATATTTAAAAAGCGAGGTCTTCACCTTTGGTCAGTACCACTAAAAGGTTGAAACCAAACAAAGTGTCTAACCAAGGGAGTATAGAAAGGACAAAGTGAACGGCTTAAAGGCACACTTAACCTTAAGGACAATTAGGGATATGTCTCATTGGAAACATAGTAGCCAAGACTAGGTACTACTTCCCCCCTAGAAACATGATTGTGGATTTTTAAAATGATTAATGCATAGTTTTATGAAAAATCATAAATGTTACACCCTCCGTTCCACAATACTTATCTTGGTGAACTAAACCAATAAGAATTATGAAATGGAGGGCGTAATGTATACCAAAAAAGTATGCAAGACTCAAAAGATTGTAACATGTTTTCTATATTGCTATGACAGAGTGGTGGATCACTCGCGAAGGGTTGCAGTGACATGATTTGTCCTGGCTTTCGAAAGACATCATCGAGTATAGCTCCGGGAAGTATCATTAATCCAGTTTCAGATATCCGCGGCCAAAAATCATACATTACAATAAGAGTTTTCAAGGTAAACATGTTGCCCAAATTCTAGCTAGATTATTTGTCCTCTTGCATTTATTTTTGGGATGGGGAAGGGGAGCAGTGCATTTACCTTGGTGTTTTTATATTTATATTAAGGTGTTCAAATGAGTTGGAAACTAGAACTAGCCGGAATCAAACTATTATGAACATTGTTGAGTCCTGCACCAACCCTGTGAACTCAGCAATGTTCAAAGTCTCGCATAAAGCTTTTGCTAATTGTACTTGTTCGACCGACCTATAATGACATACAAGAAATTCTTATCATTGTATATTGGCTCATGGTTGGTAGGGTGGGATGCAACATATTTTTGGAGAATGGCATGCATGTTATGTTGTAAAAATCTATTCCTGACTGCGACTCACACAAATTTTAGGTTGTCGCTCCATAAAGTTACAAATCCACTACGACTGGCAATGCACTACTTAATTAGCACTTGTGACAGCAACTTTATGTCTATTAGTCACCATAACTTCTAATAATAATTATGTTGCTTACAACTAGGCCCAGTCTGTCAGACTCCATCAACTGAAATGAATATTGATTGATTAAAGCATATGTAGTTTTGTGATATGACTATCCAAATATGTAATGGCTTCATAAATTCTCTTATAAGTGAGATTTTGATAAGTTTATCAAACTGAATGCTCTCAAGAATGTTTTAAATAGTTGTTATTTATGTTTCCAGGATAAATCTTCTGGTGACTAGCACATCCATTATGGATTAAACGGTGGTATCAAACCAGTTGGCTATTTTCCAAAATCCTTGATTCGAGGACTTATTAATAGGAAAGTTGAGATTAGTTTTGGCGGCTATGTGTCTCTCCAAAAGCCACAACCGAGTCCTCCGATGGGAAGTGGCTACGCTCCAGCCAGTGGCAATGCTGCGTCCTTCAACAATATCAAACTAATTGATGCCAATGGCAATGATCATCTTGTGAACACAAATCTTCCATTTCGTGTGGACCCCAAAAGATGCTATCCTATATCTTACATTGATTCAGGCAGGTTCTTTTACGGGGGATCTGGATGTGTTGATTAAATCTGGATGCCCCATATATGTACTTGAATTTCTAATAAAATAAGAAATGATTGTTCAAATTAATGCCTTCAATTGATAAGGACAATTTTGTGGGTACCTTTTATGTTGCCGCACATGATTTTATTTTACTAATAGGACATCACCACAGGTAACTAGGTATTACTAGACACGAGATTGTCCAAGCTTGAGCCCCTAGGGTTGAGTAATAGACAAGACTATATCTCGAGAAAGAGCACAATGGTGGATACGAGGTGAGAATCTAACAAGTGGTTGGATATTTGATGGCCGTGGTGGATGAATTAGGCAACCTACTGTAGAAGTTTCGAGATTCTCTTTCCCAGTTATATATTGTGCAATATGCAGAGCTTGTACAACCTACCCTCTTATAGGCAAAAAATAACCCTTCTTTATAGAACTTAGATAAAAAGAGACTTAAAGAGGATTAAAGTGAAAGTATAAATGCCTAACAAACTTCTTTTTTGAGAGCATGCAAATTGTGCGCCTTAACTTTATAGAAGTCAGAAGGTAAAATACAAAAAAAACAGTAGGTTCCCACAATAGGTCGGTGAGTAGCGAACACCACCAGATGGCGAGACATAGACAACCAGGAGAAAGTCATCATCTTGGAGTCACCCGTGATGGTGTACATAGAGCCCTTGGTGAAAACTCTAGTACCACGGTGAACGCCAGTTGAACATAAACAAGGATGCCATCACGCGTAGGGAGAACACACATGAGAAACTAAGGGCTGGAGACATCCCTTGCCGATTTGTAGACGGGGTGCAAAGCGTGGATCAATCTCAAGGGGAGAAGTGTAGAGAGGACACCCAGGTTCGGGCCACATGGCTGCATAACACACTACTACTGCTTTTATGTAGTTGATTTGGTGGATAGAGATCTTCAAGTCCTTTTGGGAACGGAAAGTGTAGTGTTTCTCCTATGTAAGTTCCGCCAAGTTTCCAACCTTATCCTGAAGTAGATCTGGTCTGGTGTTTATCCCCTGCCTCCCATAGCTCGGTTCTCCTTTTATATTGCAAGGGACACCACAGTTGTTACGGAGGAGGGAACCTACCACAGAGAGGTAGGTAAGTTCATTAAATGCTTGATGAAGTGTTGCTGTATTCTGGTCTCTAAGAATGAACGCACATCTTGTCTCCACCGCCCAGGGTGTTTACCTGGCGCAGGTGTGACACTCGTCCTCATAGGTGCAGACCATGTGGAAATATTATCAGGGTGATCCATCCCTTGTATCGCTGTCATTCCATTGGCACGCTTGCACACCCACCACACATCATAAAAGGTCTGCTTACGTAGGACTAACACGCCACCGGGGGGTTGCGGTGGATGTCTGTCTTCACTTAATAGACGTGGGCTAGGTGGAATGGTCATTGTCGGGTGTGCTTGTTCCTAGAAGTCGGGTGTCCTGCAGTTGTTCCTTCCAGTACTTAGTTGCTGGCTTGGAAAAGAGTGTAGCAGATCTAGACAAAGATCTGCATGGCACCATGGAGCCTGGGCTCCTTCTTAGTTTTGCTTGTTGATGATCTTGACAAAGATCTGCATGCTACCACAGAATTGTGGTTGAAGGCTTATTGTCGAAGTGTTTCTTCATCTGGACTACCTCGGAGGGCAGGTGACTGTGGCCTGTGCATAATTTGTTTCGTGAACCCAACGGTCATGGTACTGACAGAAGGTTCCAGGCCTGGGCCGGATGTGTACCTCACACAAGGTCAGGGTCGTGAGCCCCCTCATCTGGTCAAGTCAGTTGCATAAGATAATGTGAACTGCAGTGAGTGGAAAAAATCCCTCGAGCCACATGTTCAAATGCCAGTAGACGGTTAGGCTTGAATCCTCCTATGCATAACTGCAACAGGATTTGATGGCATATTGGGGTACTTTGCAATGCATGGCGCTCTTTTCACATTAGCGACAGGAATCAAATCTACCGCTTCAGTTTTTGACGACGCGTTGGTCCGTGCATGTGGCCAGTTCACTCTTGGCCCCCTTCAGTTCTTGCGCCGACGAGAGAAGTCATGATGCCGCTTTCCATTTATTCCCAAGACAGATGAGACAGGGCGTCACTTGAGTTCATCTTGGGAACCATAGGTGCACTGGTATGACCGATGATCCTCACGATCGAGGAGTTGATCTACCAGGTCCTTCGGCTTATAAACGCCGAGAAGGGACAGACTGCTCCTCCACTTCCTTTAGTTCTTCCCCTCCCTCCTCCTTCATCTCCTCAAGGCAACTCAAGAAGTTGCAGAGTTTGAGGCGAAGCTCCTCGCAAAGGAGGTCCAGGCCCAAAGGATGGAGCTCCAGGCCAATGACACAAAGCTCAAAAACCTAAAGGAGAGGATGAGGATGGAGATCCATGTTCAATATATTGTGTGCATGTATATTGTGTCTTGGGCCCACCTCCTAGTTCTCCTGTATAGTTTTGGTTGTGGCCCCATCCTGTACATCATATATACGTGCCCAGTGCACCGATCAATGTAATTGTGTTTCACGACCTATTCTAAGTCTTCTACATGGTATCTATCGCAAGTCAGTCTGAGGGAGTCCTGGATTAGGGGTCTCCGGGCAGCTGGACTATATCCTTTGGCCGGACTGTTGGACTATGAACATACAAGATTGAAGACTTCGTCTCGTGTCCGGATGGGACTCTACTTGGAGTGGAAGGCAAGCTAGGCAATATGGATATGTACATCTCCTCCTTTGTAACCGACCTTGTGTAACCCTAGCCCCCTCCGGTGTCTATATAAACCGGAGGGCTTTAGTCCGTAGGACAACATACAATCATACCATAGGCTAGCTTCTAGGGTTTAGCCTCTCTAATCTCATGGTAGATCTACTCTTGTACTGCCCATATCATCAATTTTAATCAAGCAGGACATAGGATTTTACCTCCATCAAGAGGGCCCGAACCTGGGTAAAACATCGTGTCCCCTGCCTCCTGTTACCATCCGCCTTAGACGCACAGTTCGGGACCCCCTACCCGAGATCCGCCAGTTTTGACACCGACATTGGTGCTTTCATTGAGAGTTCCTCGGTGCCGTCACCAAAAGGAAGGATGTCTCGTCTCGTCTTTAAAGATGGTACTACTGTTGGGGGAGCTTTGGCTGTCGGCCAAACTCTCCGGCTAGGCGGTTTCATCATGACCGCTTGTTCGGCCGCCGCGCCGACGATGACTTCTCGAGTCATTGAAAACAGCCTTCACGTCAAATCGGCACTCGCTGAACAGATGAATCCAATGGAGCTTGCCTCCTTAAACGAGCTCTTGGATCGCATCGCCTCCTTGGAAGTCGCTATGGACTATGATCGGATTGGGCTTAAACCCGATCAAAGGGAGATTAACTCTCCACCGGTCACCCATCATATTGTAGTGGTGGAGGAACAATGCAGCGACCTTTCCTCTATCTTGAGGACCAACTATGTCCGGATTCCCGAGCTCTCCGAGCCGGACGACTGTTCACGGGAGGACAACATCCAATCCCTGAACTTAGAGTCAGGCAGCGGGCCAGGATTATCGGATAACACCCCGGAACCGAAACTTCCAAAATTGGAAACTCCTCGACCCCTGGATCCCAGATTGGGTAAGGGTTTGGATTCAATTCCACCCACCCACCCAAACATAGGTGATCTTTCCCACATCAGGCAAGAGCCCCAGGAAATAGTACATCACTATTGGGCCAGAGTCCTCCTTGCGACAAACAAGGTTAAGGACTGTCGCGAGGAAGACGCAATCCTATTTTTCTGCAATAATTGCACGGACAAGGGAATCCTTAACGCCATAAATCGTTGTGAGATAACACGCTTCGCTAACTTGGCGTCCATAGAACGAAAGTACTGTGCGATGGAAAGTGCCTGGAAAACCGAAACAAACTTTTGGGATAATCCGACCCTGAATACAAACCCAGTCCGAAATAAAAGGGTGCATTATCACAATACACCCGGGTCAACTACCAAAAAGCAAAAACCCTCTACAGGGCATGGAACCGTACTAGAGGGATGGCTCAACGGACCCTGCAAAATTCATAGTACAGCGGATACAATACCAACGCACAGCCTTAGAGCATGTTGGATACTCCGGCAGATGGCCAAAAGTGGTGAGGATCTTCTTCTCCCAAATACCACAGAGCACCATCCCGTGGATAACAATACGGTGTTAACAGTCTTTGAGACCTTCGCGTCAAATAATAGGCGCAAGCGAACACTCCGCAGCATGGCCGAAATCTGCCACGTAGCAGCAATAAATCCATGGAGTGACACGGCTATTACCTTCAATGCCAGTGACGAACCTAAATTCCGAACAGCCCGAGCACCAGCCGCACTGGTCCTCAGTCCAATCATGGACGGCTTTCGACTCACCAAAGTACTCATGGACGGCGGCAGCGGATTAAACCTCATCTATGAGGAAACTCTTCAAAAGATGGAAATAGACTGGAACCGCATTGAGCAAAGTAGCACAACCTTTAGAGGAATCATCCCCAGTCGGGAAGCACGCTGTGCTGGGAAAATCACACTAGATGTGGTATTCGGCACGCCGGATAATTACAGGTCCGAAGAAATTACATTCCAAGTGGCCCCGTTCAGCAGTGGTTATCACGCTCTTTTAGGACGGGAGGCGTTCACAATCTTCCAAGCCGTACCCCATTACGGGTACATGAAGCTCAAAATGCCCGGGCCCAACGGAATCATCACTCTCGCCAGCGATCCGGACATAGCACTCCGCGCCGAAAACAAAACAGCCGCACTGGCCCTCGAGGCATTATCCGAAGCCCTCTCGGCCGAGGAATTAACCACGCTACGCTCCACAGTGGACAGGGACGACGTGATACTCGACAAGAGATCCAAGTCCACCTCTTTTAAACCAGCGGATGAAATAGTCAAATTCCAAGTCCACCCAACGGACCCTACAAAAACAGCCTCCATCGGGGCACAGTTAAACCCCGCTGTGGACGCCGCACTACGAGAGTTCCTGCGCGAGAACTGGGACATATTCGCCTGGCATCCCTCAGACATGCCAGGAATCCCACGCAGGCTGGCCGAGCATAGCCTCAATATCCTAAAGGGATTCAAGCCGGTCAAGCAAGCTCTTCGGCGTTTCTCCGAACCTAAGAGACAGGCCATGGGAGAGGAACTAGCCAAGTTATTGGAGGCCGGATTCATCAGAGAAATAAAACACCCGGACTGGCTAGCAAACCTGGTGATGGTACCAAAGAAGGACAAATCCTGGCGCCTTTGTGTCGATTTCAAAGACCTCAATAAAGCTTGCCCAAAGGATCCCTTCCCCCTCCCACGCATCGATCAAATCATTGATGCTACCGCAGGACACGAGTCATTGTGTTTCCTCGACGCATACTCCGGTTACCACCAAATCAAGATGGCGGAGTCCGACCAAGCCGCAACGGCATTCATCACACCATACGGTCCCTTCTGTTTTAACACAATGCCTTTTGGGCTCAAAAACGCCGGCGCAACATATCAGCGCATGATTCAGACATGTCTGGAGAAACAAATCGGCAAAACAGTAGAGGCATACGTAGACGATGTGGTCGTCAAAACCAAACACGTCGACTCTTTGATAGACGACTTGAGGCTCACATTCGACAACCTCCGAACATACGACATCAAGCTCAATCCGGAAAAATGCGTTTTCGGCGTACCAGCCGGAAAGCTCCTGGGTTTCATTGTCTCCAGTAGAGGTATTGAAGCTAATCCGGCCAAAATCCGAGCTTTGTCACAGTTGGCTACCCCAACAGACCTCAAACAAATCCAGAAGTTAACTGGATGCGTGGCGGCTCTAAGCCGCTTTATCTCCCGCTTAGGAGAAAAGGCTTTACCCCTTTATCGCCTCCTTCGGCGCACCGAACACTTCGAGTGGACGGACGCGGCCACAGCCGGATTGGAAGAAATAAAGGCCATCTTGGCAACCAACCCAATCCTGGCCGCGCCAAACATCGGCGAACCAATGCTGTTGTACATTGCGGCAACTCATCAAGTTGTAAGCGCGGTGCTCGTTGTCGAACGGGAAGCGGACGGACATAAATTCCCTCTTCAGAAGCCGGTATACTATGTATCCACTGTCCTCACTCCATGCAAATCACGGTACCCGCATTACCAAAAGATAGCATATGCGGTATTCATGGCATCGCGGAAGCTGCGACACTACTTTCAAGAGTGTTCGATTACAGTAGCCTCGGAAGTGCCACTTAATGATATTATAAACAACCGCGACGCTACGGGCCGGATTGCCAAATGGGCCATTGAGCTCCTCCCGTTCGACATAACATACAAACCTCGACGAGCCATTAAGTCGCAAGTATTGGCCGACTTCGTCGCCGAATGGACGGAGGCCGAACTCCCTAAAGAGTACGGCGCATACTCCAATTGGATCATGCACTTCGACGGTTCTAAAATGCTGGCTGGTCTAGGGGCTGGCGTCGTCCTGACGTCCCCAACCGGAGATACCGTTCAGTACGTATTGCAAATATTGTATACAGACTCCAACAATGCAGCCGAATACGAAGCTCTGTTGCATGGTCTTCGGATGGCAGTCTCCATGGGCATTCAACGCCTGGAGGTGCGTGGGGATTCAAACCTCGCAATATCCCAAATAAATGGAGACTTTGACGCCAAGGATCCGAAAATGGCGGCCTATCGAAACGCCGTCCTAAAAATGTCAGCTCGGTTCGAGGGGCTCGAATTTCACCATGTGGCTCGGGAAAACAATCAGGCGGCGGATATCCTCGCCCGCATCGGCGCAAAACGTGATGCGGTCCCCCCAACATATTTTTGGAAAGGCTGTTCAAGCCATCCGTAGTATGGGAAGGGGACACCGGTAACAACAGTCCGGACCCGGCCAAAATACCCGATACCGAACTCTCTGACACAATCGGAGGCTCCGCCACCGAAATAACACCTTCAGCCCACGAAATAATGGCCATTATTGCCCCGTGGACAGAACCATTCCTGGCCTACCTAACTAGACAGGAACTTCCGGAGGACCAAAATGAGGCACGCTACATAGTGCGGCGATCCAAGGCCTACAGGGTCCATGAGGGAGAATTGTACAAAAAAGCACTACCGGAGTCCTTCAAAGGTGCATCTCCGAAGAGGAAGGGCGGAATCTTTTGGCAGAAATTCACGCCGGACTCGGCGGTCATCACGCCGCAGCCCGGGCTCTTGTAAGCAAGGCCTTCCGTACAGGATTCTATTGGCCAATGGCCCGGGCAGATGCACAGGACTTGGTCCAACGCTGCGTCGGTTGCCAGCTCTTTGCAAATCAAAGCCACATGCCACCCACCGCCCTCCGAACAATCCCCATTACATGGCCCTTTGCGGTCTGGGGGCTTGACATGGTTGGACCCCTTAAAGGGGGAACCCACAAGAAAAAATACTTATTGGTCATGGTGGATAAATTCACCAAATGGATAGAGGCCAAACCTGTTAAAACAGCCGAATCCGGACCAGTGATAGACTTCATATCCGGGGTTGTACACCGTTATGGCGTCCCCCACAGCATCATCACTGATAATGGCACGAACTTCACGGCCGACGAGGTAAAACTCTGGTGCAGCAAAATGGGCATCAAGCTCGATTATGCCTCAGTCTATCACCCACAAACCAACGGTCAAGTCGAGCGAGCAAACGGTCTTATAATGAGCGGCATTAAACCCAGATTAGTGCGCTCCTTAACAGAGTCTAACACGCACTGGGTAGAGGAGCTCGACTCCGTACTCTGGGGCTGCGGACCACGCCGAATCGTAGTACCGGATATACACCCTTCTTTATGGTGTACAACGCAGAGGTAGTCTTGCCATGTGACATAATTCATGACTCACCTCGAGTGCGCATGTACGAAGAAAGAGAAGCCGAGCTCGATCGGCAGGACAGTCTGGACACCCTTGGAGGAGGAGCGCGACGTAGCCAAAGCCCGTTCCGCATTTTATCAGCAACAGGCTCGCAGATACCAAAGCAGAGAAGTACGGGCCAAAACTTATAACGTTGGTGAACTAGTTCTACGCCTGCCGGATAAGAAAAAGAACAAGCTCGAGCCCAAATGGGAAGGTCCCTTCATTATTGACCAAGTTCTGACCGGTGGAGTGTACCGACTGCGGGATGCATCGACTAGTCGACTCGAGCCGAACCCATGGAACGCGGCCAGGCTCCGAAGATTCTACGCCTAGCACCGGACTCTAAGTTAGTCCCCTCCCTTTGTCCATTTTTCGCATATGCATTATCTGTCTTGTTTTCTTTCTTTCTTTCTTTTATTATTTCTCTAGGCCTTCAAGGGTCACCTTGTGCCTCGCTTGCACATTACAGATGCGCTAGCCGCACTCTTCATACCTGGGGGCTTCTTTCACAGAAGCTTAAATTATTTATCTGGGCCTCATGTCCCACACATGTGTTATACTTCCGCATGTACCTTTTTTCACCATTATATGCATCGATATGACTTATGTTTTGGCCAAGCTGGGTTGCCTGGCTCTTGTATTTATGCCCTACGTTCCCGTTAATTCGGCTAGGGCATAAGGGGAGCACCTCTGCGATTGTTACTGCCGGGTCAGCCGGATGTGTACCTCAGACTGGGTGAAGCCGAAAGCTAGCGTTCTTAAGGGAATATTCGGTCGGTGAACAAAAGATGATTTTTATTTATTGTCCATATCTGCCCCCAGATGTTTTTCCTGCGTTTCCTATCGCAGTCCGGACATGCACTTTAGGGCATGCTTACCCAGGGAAAGGAACCCTTAACGGAACTATTCTCCCTGGAAGATGTTTCTTACTACCCATGTAATATAACATAACTAGTTGGGCACTTGTCTGATAAAGCACTAATGACCCCTACGCCTGGTCTCCACGCATACCCCGGTTCTTATATAACTGAGCGGGTATTCGGATACACTCCGGACTATTGGGCCCGGAGGTTGAAGCGAAAAGGTCCGCAACGACAAATGATCTACAATCCGGCTAGAAGGCATTATACATGTCACTTTAATTACATAGTCATGCAGACTGACTAAATTCCTCTTCTATACCATCCAACAGGCGGTCTAGCTTACAATCCTGTTGAGAATACTTTGCGGCTATTTCTACTTGCCCATAAACTAAGCTAACGGGGATCTCTTTTCCGTCGGGCCCCACAGGTCCGACTTCGGCCATGTGATTTGGGTCTGCCTTGGTATACCGCGTCTTCACCATGGCCCAGGCTTCTCTGGCACCCTGTCGGCAGGCTAATATCTTCCATAATCGGAAGCGCCGCCGTGCTCCCTTGAGCTTCTCCGCAAGCTCGGCAACGCCCTCTGGCAGGGAGACGGACGGCCACAAGGCCTGGGCAACACCCTGCATCACCTGCCGAACTTGTTCATGCAGATGTGACAGCTCGGATAGAAGATCACCCGCAGACCCGGGCATTTCCTCCGCGGGACGACCCGTCAGCATACCTACAGACATAACGATGTTAGTCGACTTCTTCACCGAACTCCTTTACAAGGATTCGTTCAAGCACTTACTGAAAATGCCGTGCCGAAGCCGCTTATTCTCCTTCTTGGAGTCTGCAAGCTGGCCATGAACGTCTTTTAGTTCCACGCTCAGCTTAATATTGGCATCTTGGAGATTGTTTTTCTCCCGCCTAACTTCAGTCAGCACGCGTTTGCCAGCCTCTAGCTGTCGCATAACATGCTAGACCTCCGGATTCTCTCCAGATTCATCTGCAACATCTGTTGTTAGATCTGCAGCCACGCCGCACAATATATGGTAACCATCATTCTTTAAAGTAAATGTTACCAGCGAGAGGCTTTTTCTTTTCCTACAATGCGGCAACAGCAGCCCGCAGTTGGGTCTTGCATTCCTCCAGCTCCTGGGACAGCCTAGTATTGTTCTCTGTAAGAACCTGCACAATAAAGATGATCCTTAAATCAGTTCTGCTAACTGTTTCAAGTCCCAGGGGCTACTGATACATATAAATCACCAGATTCACTCACCCGTACATCCTTTACATACTGATCCGTGGCTATGGCTAGACCATCTTGAGCGGCACAGAGGTACACCTCTCCAGAATTGAAGGCATCAAATGCCTCTGGTGAGAAACAAGCGTCACAGAGTACGGCCCGGCGGCGCCTATGATTCATGGCGCTTCCCACTTCTGAGTTAGTAGCGGATAATCTATCCGCATCCTCTGTAGGGGGTTATCCGGCACCTGCCCCATATCGGCTTCCGCCTCTATGTCCGGTCCTGGCGCCCGACTGGTGGAGGCGTGATCGGCAACATCGCCGGACATATTCCAGCGAGCGTTTTTTCTATTAAAGAAACACGGGTGTCATTACGTTTTGAGAAAGACGACAACCAAGGAGCGGGGTTTTTATACCTTTGCGACGGCGTCTCCGTCCTGACCGCCTTCCTTTTTGGCCTACCCGACCTCGGTGCCTCTAGTTGGCGAGTTGCTGCGGGTTCGGCAGGGCGTCCTGAATGCCTTCCCTGTAAAAAATGCCATGTGTATATGGTGGGTGAAGTGTTTAAAAGGGGATCCTAGTTTTTGGAGTTATGATTTTTTTTGGTTTTTCTTACTTGCGATGCAGGGAGCAGTCAGGGATAGTCGGCCGTAATGGCCACCATGGCATCGTCGCAGCTTAACTGATAGAACTGCCGGTCTATCAGCTCCACGAGATAACCGAATCCTCTTCAAGTCCGGAGTTGAGGGCCCAGTCATGGTCCTCTGGTTGTGGAGAAGGGCTGAAGATCTCCTTTATGGCTTTCCGTAGTTCCTGCCGCAAAGTGGCAAGGTGAATACTTACGACAAAGAATGCGGGAAAAATGGGAGCAGGGAGATATAACTTACCCATCTTGGAGGATTGTACATGGAGAATCCATCCCGTGGCTTGATGCGGGTGAACTCCTCTTCCTCACCCTTGAACAGTTCGGACAGAATTTTCGCTAGAGCGGCAGCATTGTTCGGACCCTTACGCCCGCAGCGGGTGGCGTCATCCGCCCCGTTATAACACCATAAGGGGTGCCCACAATATTGGAGTGGCTGCACTCCCCGCATTATGCAAATCGACATAACTTCAATTATTCTCAATCCTGATTGAGCCAGTGCCTTGATCCGGTTCATCAGATAGAGGACTTCTCCGTTGTCTTCCGCTGGGGGCTCCGTGGGCGCCAACTTCGGTGCTTCTTCAGAGGAGCATTGCTGAACTCAGGAAGACCCCGCCGAACAGGGTCCGGAAGGGGAACATCCTCCATATAAAACCATTCTGAAGGCCAGTCTTCGGACGGCTTCTTCGGGGTACCGGACAGGTATCAGGTATTGGCGATGCGCCATATTTTGGCTCCGCCCACTTGATAAAGTGATTCCCTCTGTGTGCGAGGGATGAGGCAAAATAGCCTTTTTCCACAGCTCGAAGTGAGCCTCGTAGCCCAGGAACAACTCGCAGAGAGCAACATAGCCGACGATATGTAGAATGGAGGCAGGGGTGAGATTGTGTAATTGGAGGCCGTAGAACTCCAGGAGCCCGCGGAGAAACGGATGAATTGGAAATCCGAGTCCCCTTAGTAAATAAGGAACAAGGCGAACCCGTTCCCCCATGGAGGGATAGGGAAAGCTCTCCACTTGCTCCTCGCCATTGTAGGTGGCAAGCCTGGCTCGAACGGGCACCATATACGCCGGAGGGAGAAATCCCTTAGTATGCAGCTCGACTAATCGACTGTGCGGGACTGAACACCTCTCCCAATCACCGGGCTTAGGGCTACGGGGGCGGGAGGAGGAGCTGCGGAGATCGGCCATGCTAGAATGGATCTTTCTGAAACGCGCTCTGATGGATTCTCGCTGGGGGAGGATGGTATGGATCAGATCTAAGAATCCCCGTCCCTTTAATAGACAATTTATTTATCTAGCTAGGGGGGCGAATGTAAAAACGCCCTGGCGCCTCGTATTCATTCAACGCGTGGGAGATAGCCCTTATTGGGCACAGAAGCCAAGAGGTCCGAACATTTATGGGACCGGACACTCCTTACAAACACTTGGAAATTGGAGAAGAACCCGCCTTGCAATGCCGAAGACAATACTGCGCGCCAGACGCATCGTCATTGAAGCCTGGTTCGGGGGCTACTGAGGGAGTCCTGGATTAGGAGGTCTCCGGACAGCTGGACTATATCCTTTGGCCGGACTGTTGGACTATGAAGATACAAGATTGAAGACTTCGTCTCGTGTCCGGATGGGACTCTACTTGGCGTGGAAGGCAAGCTAGGCAATACGGATATGTACATCTCCTCCTTTGTAACCGACCTTGTGTAACCCTAGCCCCCTCCGGTGTCTATATAAACCGGAGGGCTTTAGTCCGTAGGACAACATACAATCATACCATAGCCTAGCTTCTAGGGTTTAGCCTCTCTGATCTCGTGGTAGATCTACTCTTGTACTACCCATATCATCAATATTAATCAAGTAGGACGTAGGGTTTTACCTCCATCAAGAGGGCCCGAACCTGGGTAAAACATCGTGTCCCCTGCCTCCTGTTACCATCCGCCTTAGACGCACAGTTCGGGACCCCCTACCCGAGATCCGCCGGTTTTGACACCGACACAGTCCTAACCCTAGCTGTCTCCACCGCCGCGCCTCCACCGTGCCGCCTCTTCCTCCACTCGCCGCCGCCACCCACCGCCGCCGCCACTTTCGGTTCCCTCCGGCCGCCGCTGCCCTCCCCACCTGAAGCCGCCGCCGCCACTGGTCACCGCCGCTCCTTCCTCTCCCACTTTCGCACCCACTCCCCACCACCCACCGCAGCCACCACTCCCCACCCGCGCCGCCCCACCCCTCGCTGCGCTGCCACCAACCCACGCTGCCCCACCCTAGCCGCGCCACCCCCACCTCCTCCTAGCCGCACCATGATTTCCTCCTCCTTCACCGTCTCCAGCCCCTTTGTCGATCCAGATGTCACCCTCATTCGCGATCTAAACATCCACGAGCATGTTCTGGTGGTTCTTAGTCAATCCACTGTGTCCTACTCCCCTTAGAAGTGGCGTTTCTCCTTGGTGTTTCACGAGTACTTGCTCCACGACCACATCGATGGCACCATGGACTCCAACCACATGATCCACTATGAGGAGTAGATGATCCTCGACGGCACCATCATCCGCTGGTTCTACCTCACTATCTCCAAGGAACTCTTTGATACGTCCATTTTGCATGATGTTTTCCTACTATTATTTATGATGTTTTTATGCATAATAATGCTTTTTGGAGTAATTTTATTGCCTTTTCTCTCATAATATGCAAGGTACACACAAAGAGGGAGAATTCCGATAGCTGGAAATCTAGACCTGGAAAAGCTACGATAGGCCACCTATTCTGAACTACTCCAAACAAGATGAAACTTCATGGAGATTTTTTATGGAATATTTGAAGAATATTGGAGCAAATAAGTACCAGAGGGGACCCACCAGGTGGGCATAACCCACCTGGTGGCACCCTGGTGGGTTGTGCTCACACAGGCCCACCTCCGGTGCCCATCTTCTGGTATATAAGTCATTTTGACCTAGAAAAAAATTAGGAGAGGACTTTCAGGACGGAGCGCCATCGCTCGAGGCGGAACTTGGGCAGGAGCACTTTTGCCCTCCGGCGGAGCGATTCCGCCGCGGGAACTTCCCTCTCGGAGGGGGAATCACCGTCATCGTCATCATCATCACCAACAACTCTCCCATCTTGGGGAGGGCAATATCCATCAACATCTTCAACAGCACCATCTCCTCTCAAACCCTAGTTCATATATTGTTTTCAATCTTTGTACCGGAACTATATATTGGTGCTTGTGCGTGACTAGTAGTGTTGATTACATCTTGTAGTTCATTACTATATGGTTTATTTGGTGGAAGATTATATGTTCAGATCCAATATTCTATTTAATACCCCTCAGATCTTGAGCATGATTATCATTTGTGAGTAGTTAGTTTTGTTCTTGAGGTCACGGGAGAAATCATGTTGCAAGTAATCATGTGAACCTGATATGTGTTTGATATTTTAATAGTATGTATGTTGTGGTTCCCTTAGTGGTGTGATGTGAACATTGACTACATGACACTTCAGCTTATTAGGGCCTAAGGGAATGCATTGTGGAGTAGTTATTAGATGATGGGTTGTGAGAGTGACAGGAGCTTAAACCCTAGTTTATGCGCTATTCCGTAAGGGAACGATTGGATCGAAAAGTTTAATGCTATGGTTAGAATTTATTCTGAATACTTTTCTCGTAGTTGCGGATGCTTGCGAGGGGGTTAATCATAAGTAGGATGTTTGTTCAAGTAAGAAAAACACCTAAGCACCGGTCCACCCACATGTCAAATTATCAAAGTAGCGAACACGAATCAAATCAACATGGTGAAAGTGACTAGATGAAATTTCTGTGTACCCTCAAGAACGCTTTGCTTACTATAAGAGACTATTTTGGACTGTCCTTTGCCTCAAAAGGATTGGGCTACCTTGCTGCACTTGTGTTACTACTTTCATTACTTGCTCGTTACAAATTATTTTGCTATCAAACTACTCTGTTACTTACAATTTCAGCACTTGCAGACATTACCTTGCTAAAAACCACTTGTCATTTCCTTCTGATCCTCGCTGGGTTCGACACTCTTACTTATCGAAAATAGCTGCAATTGATCCCCTATACTTGTTGTTCATCAAGGCTATTTTCCAGCGCCATTACCGGGGAGTGAAGTGCCTTTGGTAAGTGGAATTTGCTAAGGAAACATTATATACTGTGCTGAAATTTATTGTCACTTGTTACTATGGAAAACAATCCTTTGAGGGGTTTGTTCAGGGTATCTTCACCTCAATCGGAACCACAATTAGCTACCCCTCAACCTACTGCACCTACTGAAAATATTGAATATGAAATTCCTTTGGGTATGATAGAACAACTGCTAGCTAATCCTTATGCAGGAGACAGAACCAAACATCCTGATATGCACTTAATATATGTGGAACAAATTTGTGGATTATTTAAGCTTGCAGGTTTCCCGGAGATGAAGTTACAAAAAATGTTTCCCTTTATATTTGAAGATAAAAGCATTGGCATGGTATAGGCTATGCGATTATATTGGATCTTGGAATTGGAATCGATTGAAATTGGAGTTCCACCAAAAAAATTATCCTATGCATCTAGTTCATCGTGATCAGAATTATATATATAATTTTTTGGCCTTGTGAAGGAGAAAGTATCTATCTATCTTGGGGGAGGCTTAAGTCAATGTTATATTCATACCCCAATCATGATCTCTCGAGAGAAATTATTATTTGGAATTTTTATGCTCGGCTTTCTCGTGATGATCATTCCATGCTTTGTACTTCTTGTACTGATTCTTTTATGTAGAATACTATTGAATTCCAGTGGGATCTTTTGGAAAGAATTAAATGCAACTCTTTGGGAACTTGATGGAGGTAAAGAGTCAGGTATTAAGCTTGAGTATGTTTGTGTTAAGTCTTTTATGAATACCGATGCTTTTCAAAAGTTTAGCACTAAATATGGACTTGACTCTAAGATATTAGCCTCCTTTTGTGAATCATTTGCTACCCATGTTGATCTCCCTAAAGAGAAGTGGTTTAAATATCACCCACCTATTAAAGAAGAAATTAAAGAACCGGTACCAGTTAAAGAAGAAACTATTCTTTATAATGTTGATCCAGTTGTTCCTACTGCTTATATTGAGAAACCACCTTTCCCTATTAGGATAAAGGAACATGCTAAAGTTTCAACTTTGGTTAATAAAAGTTATATTAGAACACCCAAACCTGATGAAGAAATCAAAGTAGAGCCTAATGTTGCTATGGTTAAAGATCTCTTGGAAGAAGATATAGATGGGCATGTTATTTATTTCGGTAATGAAGCTACTAGAATTGTCAAACCCGATAAAAAAGATAATCATAGACCCATTGTTGGCGTGCCCGTAGTCTCAATTAAAATAGGAGATCACTGTCATCATTGTTTATGCGACATAGGTGCTAGCGTAAGTGCTATATCTTACACCTTATATCAAGAAATTATGAATGACATAGCACCTGCATATTTAGAAGACATAGATGTTACTATTAAACTTGCTAATAGAGACACTATTTCACCAATTGGGATTGTTAGAGCTGTTGAAGTCTTGTGTGGGAAAATAAAATACCCTACTAATTTTCTTGTTCCTGGTTCCCCACAAGATTACTTTTGTCCCATTATCTTCGGTAGACCTTTCTTGAACACCGTTAATGCTAAAATAGATTGTGAGAAACAAACTGTCGGTGTTAGTTTTGGTGATGAGTCTCATGAGTTTAATTTTTCCAAGTTTAGTAGAAAGCTTCATGAAAAAGAATTGCCTAGTAAGGATGAAATAATTGGTCTTGCTTCTATTGTTGTGCCTCCAACTGATCCACAAGAACAATATTTGCTGGACCATGAAAATAATTTACTTATGCATGAAAGAAATGAAATAGATAAGATTTTCTTTGAACAATGTCCTCTGCTTAAACACAATTTGTCTATTGAAAATCTAGGAGGTCCTCCTCCACCTAAAGGTGATCCTGTGTTTGAATTAAAACAATTGACCGGCACTTTGAAATATGCTTATCTTGATGAAAAGAAGATATATCCTGTTATTATTAGTGCTAACCTTTCATAACATGAAGAAAGATTATTGAAAGTTCTAAGGAAGCACCGAGCTGCTATCAGATATACTCTTGATGATTTAAAGGGCATTAGTCCTACTCTATGTCAGCACAAGATTAATATGGAACCTGATGCTAAACCCATTGTTGATCATCAATGTTGGTTAAATCCGAAGATGACAGAAGTGGTAAGAACGGAAATATTAAAACTTCTGGAAGGAGGTATAATCTATCCTATAGCTGATAGTAGATGGGTAAGTCATGTTCATTGTTTTCCTAAGAAAGGATGTATTACTATTGTTCCTAATGATAAAATGAACTTATTCCACAAAGAATTGTTACAAGCTATAGAATGGTAATTGATTTTAGAAAATTAAATAAATCAACTAGAAAAGTTCATTACCCTCTGCCTTTTATTGATCAAATGCTAGAAAGATTGTCAAGGCACACACAGTTTTGCTTTCTTGATGGATATTTTGTTTTTTTCACAAATACCTATTTCTCAACCTGATCAAGAAAAGACCACTTTCACTTGTCGCTTTGGAACTTATGCTTATAGACGTATACCTTTCGGTTTATGCAATGCACTTGCTACATTTCAAATATGTATGACTGCTATATTCACTGACTTTTGTGAAAAGATTGTAGAGGTTTTCATGGATGACTTCTCCGTTTATGGGAAGTCTTTTGATGATTGTTTAAGCAATCTTGATCTGTAAGCAAACAAATCTTGTCTTGAATTGGGAGAAGTGCCACTTTATGGTTAATGAAGGTATTGTTTTGGGCCATAAAATTTCTAAAAGAGGTATTGAAGTGGACAAAGCTAAGGTTGATTCAATTGAGAAAATGCCATGTCCTAAAGATATCAAAGGCATTCGTAGTTTCCTAGGTCATGCTGGTTTCTATAGGAGATTTATTAAAGAATTTTCTAAAATTTCTAGGCCTCTTACAAATCTTTTGCAAAAGGATGTTCCTTTTGTTTTTGATGATGATTGTTTAGAAGCCTTTGAAACACTCAAGAAAGTCTTAATTTCTGCACCTCTTGTTCAACCACATGATTGGAACTTGCCTTTTGAAATTATGTGTGATGCTAGTGATTATGATGTTGGTGCTGTTCTAGGACACATAGTTGATAAGAAACTGAATGTTATTCATTATGCTAGTAAAACTCTAGATAGTGCTCAAAGAAAGTATGCTACTACTGAAAAAGAGTTTCTAGCAGTGGTGTTTGCTTGTGATAAATTTAGATCTTACATTGTTGACTCTAAAGTTATTGTTCACACCGATCATGCTAATATTAAATATCTTATAGAAAAGAAAGATGCTAAACCTAGACTAATTCGATGGGTTCTCTTGCTACAAGAATTTGATTTAGATATTACTGATAGAAAAGGAACTAAGAACCCAGTAGCTAATAACTTGTCTAGGCTTGAAAATGTGCTTGATGACCCACTACCTATTGATGATAGTTTTCCTCATGAGCAGTTAGCTGCAATAAATATTTTTCATAGCACTTCTTGGTATGCTGATTATGCTAATTATATTGTTGCTAAATATTTACCACCTAGCTTTACATACCAACAAAAGAAAAAAAATCTTTTATGATTTAAGACATTACTTTTGGGATGACCCACAACTTTATAAAGAAGGAGTAGATGGTATTATTAGATGATGTGTACCTGAGCATGAACAGGGACAAATCCGACGGAAATGTCACTCCGAAGCTTGTGGAGGGCATCATGCTAGAGACAGAACTGCTCATAAGGCATTGCAATCTGGATTTTATTGGCCTACTCTCATTAAGGATGCCCGTAAGTTTGTCTTATCTTGTGATGAATGTCAAAGAATAGGTAATATCGGTAAGCATCAAGAAATTCCTATGAATTATTCACTTGCTGTTGAACCATTTGATGTTTGGGGATTTGATTACAATGGGACCTTTTCCTTCTTCTAATGGGTATACACATATTTTGGTTGTTGTTGATTATGTTACTAAGTGGGTAGAAGCTATCCCAACCAGTAGTGTTGATCACAAAACCTCTATTAAAATGCTTACGGAAGTTATTTTCCCAAGGTTTGGAGTCCCTAGATATTTAATGACTGATGGTGGTTTACACTTTATTCATGGCGCTTTCCGCAAAATGCTTGCCAAGTATGATGTTAACCATGGAATTGCATCACCTTATCATCCTTAGTCTAGTGGTCAAGTTGAACTTAGCAATAGAGAAATAAAATTAATTTTACAAAAGGCTGTCAATAGGTCCAGGAAGAATTGGTCTAAGAAATTATATGATGCACTTTGGGCTTATAGAACATCATATAAAAATCCTATGGGTATGTCACCTTATAAAATGGTTTATGTAAAAGCTTGTCATTTGCCTCTTGAGTTAGAACATAAAGCATATTGGGCAATCAAAGAACTCAACTATGATTTCAAACTTGCCGGTGAAAAGAGGTTATTTGATATTAGCTCATTAGATGAATGGAGAACCCAAGCTTATGAAAATGCCAAGTTATTTAAAGAGAAAGTTAAAAGACGACATGATAAAAGAATCCAAAAGCATGAGTTTAAAGTTGGAGAATATGTTCTTTTGTACAACTCTCGTTTCAGATTCTTTGCAGGAAAACTCCTCTCTAAATGCGAAGGACCCTATGTTATCAAGGAGGTTTATCGGTCTGGAACTATCAAAATAAATAATGTCGAAGGTACTAACCCGAAGGTTGTCTATGGGCAACGAATAAAACATTATATCTCAGATACGCCCATTAATGTTGAATGTTATATTATCCAAACAATGTTACCGGAGGAACACATAAAAGAGTCCTTCCGGAACACTCTAGAATCGTGAAAATAAGGAGGTACGTGATACGGTACATAAACGGACTGCGAAAAATTCGCAAAAATAATTTTTGTCAATTTTGGAATATTTAGAAAATTTGGAAAATAAGAAACTACCGGGAAAGTGACCTTGGTGGCCACAAGACACCAGGGCGCGCCTAGCTGCCAGGCGCGCCCAGGTGGGTTGTGCCCACCTGGGGCACCTTATGGACTCCGTTTTTCTCCTGTTTGCTTGTTTCCCAAGATAAAAAAATCTTTATATACCCCCCGAACCTATTGACCATCGTATCATGGAGAAATCTTCTGTCTTCTTTTCTTGCTATTTCTTTGATATATATGAAAATATGTCATCACAAGACTCTGAGGGAGAGAGCTATGTTGCTGATTTCATCGCACACCCCAAGTCTTATGGGGATGTGGGGCACTATAGCTGGACCTCCGAAGAGGATGAAGATGAATCAGTTCCTCCCCATTTCAAAAACGAAAGCATGGAGGCATTATGCAAGAGGATAATAAAGCTCGAGATGGAGAACAACGAGTTGAGAGTATATAACTTTATCCTTCGGAGTAAGCTAGAGGAAAAGAAGGGCAAACCCTCCACTTCCTCATCACCACCACCTCCTTCTTCATCACCAAAAGAAAATTGAGTATCGGGTATGGGCACTCCCCTTGGTTTCCACCAAGCTTGGGGGAGGTGCCCCGGTATCATATCATCCCCACTATCTTTTGTCTTTACTTATTTTAGTTTGATCTTTTGCTTTAGATGAATAAAAGTTTAGTTCAATCCTTTCTTTTTGAGAGCTTGCTTAGTGATCTATCCTTGTAATCGTGTGCGAGATATATAATAAAGTTTAGTTTGAGTTTTTGCTTTCTTTACTTTCATGTTGCAATAAAAATTAAGTAAATAAATTAAAAAGATCATATGCTAATCTTATGATAGGTGATGACACCACATAAGGAAAAGTGCAAGTAGGAAATTCAATTAGAGATTGACAAACATAGCATTGGTCAATGATGCAACTCATAAAAGTATTAATAAGGAAAGAAAAGATTCACATATAAGTACACTATCCTAGAAATATTTTGTGATTGTGAGCCCCCATCAAAATATTATATGCCAAAATTGTTGACGTTGGACAAGGAAGACACCCGAATGATTTATGTTTGTTCATATTCACATAGAAGTTATATTGTCATAGATCCTTCAACATGTGGTGCTTGCCCCTATCTTTGCTAGCCAAAAATTCCGCACTAAGTAGAGATACTACTTGTGCATCCAAAAACCCATAGACCCAAATCTTATTTTCAAGAGTCCACCATACCTACCTAGGGATTGAGCAAGATCCCTCAAGTAAGTTGTCATCGGTGCAATAAGGCAATAAAAATTGCTTCTAAAAGTGTGAGATCATTTAATGTAAGAGAAAATTGAGCGTTGTACGAACTTGTGATGGTGAAGAATAAAAGCGACAGACTGCATAATAAATGTTGCTATCACAAGGGGCAATACAATGTGACATTATTTTGCACTAAGGGGTTGAGCATACAAACAAATAAGCGCTTGGTAACCTCTGCTTCCCTCTGCGAAGGGCCTATATTTTACTTTTATGTATTTACTTTTATGCAAGAGTCAAAGTTTTTCTCTCCATTCCTTTTATTTCTATCCTTTGGCAAGCATCATGTGGTGATGAAAGATCTAGGCACATATGTCCAGTTGAATATGGGTGGCATGAGTTATTATTGTTGACATCACCCTTGAGGTGAATACATTGGGAGGCGAAACTATAAGCCCCTATCTTTCTATGTGTCCGGTTGAAACGTTTTGCTCATGTGTATGCGGTGAGTGTTAGCAATCATAGAAGACTATATGATGGTTGATTATGTGGACTTTCCTAAAGGCTCCGACACGTGACCCTTCCTGAAAAGATGATGAATTGTAGTTGCAAAGTTGACCGAAAACATAGTTTATTGGTTTCTAATAGAGTTTATGCTTTATACTTCAATTGTGTGATGAACTGTTACTTATTCATGAGAAGTTTATGATAAAAGCTCTATGATAAAAGTCTTATGTTCAAATTTGTTGTTGTTGTAATAATCTACATGATGCTTCTATGTCCTTATTTTGTTTTTATCGACACCTCTCTCTCTAAGCATGTGGACATGTTTTTCGATTTTGGTTTTCGCTCAAGGACAAGCGAGGACTAAGCTTGGGGGAGTTGATATGTCCATTTTGCATCATGTTTTCCTACTATTATTTATGATTTTTTTATGCATAATAATGCTTTTTGAAGTGATTCTAATGCCTTTTCTCTCATAATATGCAAGTACACACAAAGAGGGAGAAATCCGGCAGCTGGAAATCCGGACCTGGAAAAGCTATGACATGCCACCTATTCTGCACAGCTCCAAACAAGCTGAAACTTCATGGAGTTTGTTATGGAATACTTGAAGAATATTGGAGCAAATAAGTACCAGAGGGGGCCTACTAGGTGGGCACAAACCACTTGGGCGCGCCAGGGAGCCCCGACGCGCCCTGGTGGGTGGTGCTCACGCAGGGCCACCTCCGGTGCCCATCTTCTGGTATATAAGTCATTTTGACCTAGGAAAAAATAAGGAGAGGACTTTCGGGACAGAGCGCCGTCGTCTCGAGGCGGAACTTGGACAGGAGCACTTTTGCCCTCTAGCGGAGCGATTCTGCCAGGGGAACTTCCCTCCCGGAAGGGGAAATCATCGTCATCATCATCACCAACAACTCTCCCATCTTGGGGACAGCAATCTCCATCAACATCCTCAACAACACCATCTCCTCTCAAACTCTAGTTCATCTCTTGTGTTCAATCTTTGTACCGGAACTATAGATTGGTGCTTGTGGGTGACTAGTAGTGTTGATTACATCCTGTAGTTGATTACTATATGGTTTATTTGGTGGAAGATTATATGTTTAGATCCAATATGCTATTTAATACCCCTATGATCTTGAGCATTATTATCATTTGTGAGTAGTTACTTTTGTTCTTGAGGTCACGGGATAAATCATGTTGCAAGTAATCATGTGAACTTGATATGTGTTTGATATTTTGATAGTATGTATGTTGTGATTCCCTTAGTGGTGTGATGTGAACATCGACTACATGAAACTTCACCTTATTAGGGCCTAATGGAATGCATTGTGGAGTAGTTATTAGATGATGGGTTGCGAGAGTGACAGAAGCTTAAACGCTAGTTTATGTGCTATTCCGTAAGGGACTGATTGGATCCAAAAGTTTAATGCTACGGTTAGAATTTATTCTTAATAATTTTCTCGTAGTTGCAGATGCTTGCGAGGGGGTTAATCATAAGTAGGAGGTTTGTTCAAGTAAGAACATCACCTAAGCACCGGTCCACCCACATGTCAAATTATCAAAGTAGCGAACACAAATTGAACCAACATGATGAAAGTGACTAGATGAAATTCCCGTGTACCCTCAAGAACGCTTTGCTTACTATTAGAGACTGTTTTGGCATGTCCTTTGCCTCAAAAGGATTGGACTATCTTGCTGCACTTTTGTTACTATTATCATTACTTTCTCGTTACAAATTATCTTGCTATCGAACTACTCTATACTTACAATTTCAGGACTTGTAGACATTACCTTGCTGAAAACCACCTGTCATTTCCTTCTGCTCCTCGTTGGGTTCGACACTCTTACTTATTGAAAAGAGTTACAATTGATCCCATATACTTGTGGGTCATCAAGGCTATTTTTTGGCGCCGTTGCCAAGGAGGGAAGCGCCTTTGGTAAGTGGAATTTGGTAAGCAAACATTTATATAGTGTGCTGAAATTTACTGTCACTTGTTACTATGGAAAATAATCCTTTGAGGGGTTTGTTTGCGGTATATTAATCTCGACCGGAACCACAATTAGCTACCCCTCAACCTACTGCACCTACTGAAAATATTGAATATATGTGGAACAAATTTGTGGATTTTTTAAGCTTGCAGGTTTACCCGGAGATGAAGTTAAGAAGAAGGTTTTCCCTTTATCTTTGAAGGGAAAAGCATCGGCATGGTATAGGCTATGCAATGAAATTGGATCTTGGAATTGGAATCGATTGAAATTGGAGTTCCATCAAAAAATTTATCCTATGCATCTAGTTCATCATGATTGGAATTATATATATTTTTTGGCCTCATGAATGAGAAAGTATCGCTCTAGCTTGGGGGAGGCTTAAGTCAATGTTATATTCATGCCCCAATTATCAGCTCTCAAGAAAAATTATTATCCCGAAATTTTATGCTTGGCTTTCTCATAACGATCGATCCATGCTTGATACTTCTTGTGTTGGTTCTTTTATAAAGAAGACTATTGAATTCCGGTGTGATCTTTTGCAAAGAATTAAACGCAACTCTAAAGATTGGGAACTCGACAAAGGTAAAGAGTCTGGTATTAAGCTTAAGTATGATTGTGTTAAGTCTTTTAAGAATACTGATGCTTTTCAAAAGTTTACCACTAAATAAGGACTTGACTCTGACATAGTAGCCTCCTTTTGTGAATCATTTGCTACTCATGTTGATCTCCCTAAAGAGAAGTGGTTTAAATATCACCCACCTAGTAAAGAAGAAATTAAAGAACCGGAACTAGCTAAAGAGGAAACCATACTTTATAATGTTGATCCAGTTGTTCCTACTGCTTATATTGATAAACCACCTTTCATTGTTAGGATAAAGGAACATGCTAAAGTTTCAACTGTGGTCAACAAAAGTTATATTAGAGCACCTAAACCTGACGAACAAATTAAAGTAGAGCCTAGTGTTGCTATGGTTAAGGATCTCTTGGAAGAAAATATATGTGGGCATGTTATTTACTTGTGTAATGAAGCTACTAGAATTGCCAAACCCGATAAAATGGATAATCATAAACCCGTTATCGGCATGCCCGTTGTCTTAGTTAAAATAGGAGAACAATGTTATCATGGTTTATGTGACATAGGTCATTGCGTGAGTGCTATTCCCTTTACTTTATATCAAGAAATTTTGGATGACATAGTACCCGCTGAAATAGAAGAAATAGATGCTACTATTAAACTTGGTAACAGAGACACCATCACACCACTTGGGATTGTTCGAGATGTTGAAGTCTTGTGTGGGAAAATAAAATACCCTACTGATTTTCTGGTTCTTGGTTCCCCACAAGATGACTTTTGTCCCATTATTTTTGGTAGACCTTTCTTGAACACCGTTAATGCTAAAATATAGTGTGAGAAACAAATTGTTGGTATTAGCTTTGGTGATGTCTCTCATGAGTTTATTTTTTCCAAGTTTAGTAGAAAACCTCATAAAATGAATTGCCTAGTAAGGATGAAATAAATGGTCTTGCTTCACTTGCTGTGCCTCCTACTGATCCTTCAGAACAATATCTGCTAGACCATGAAAATGATTTACATATGCATGAAAGAAAAATAGATAAGATTTTCTTTGAACAACGTCCTCTGCTTAAACACAATTTGCCTATTGAAACTCTAGGAGGTCCTCCTCCACCTAAAGGTGATCCTGTGTTTGAATTAAAACAATTGCCAGACACTTTGAAATATGCTTATCTATATGAAAAGAAGATATATCCTATTATTGTTAGTGCTAACTTTTCAGAACATGAAGAAGAAAGATTATTGGAAGTTCTAAGGAAGCACCGAGCTGCTATTGGATATACTCTTGATGATTTAAAGGGAATTTATCCCACTTTAAGTCAGCACAAGATTAATATGGAACCTGATGCTAAACCCGTTGTTGATCGCCAACATCGGTTAAATCCAAAAATGAAGGAAGTGGTAAGAACGGAAATATTAAAACTTCTAGAAGCAGGTATAATCTATCCTATAACTGATAGTAGATGGGTAAGTCATGTTCATTGTGTCCCTAAGAAAGGAGGTATTACTGTTGTTCCTAATGATAAGAATGAACTTATTCCACAAATAATTGTTACAGGCTATAGAATGGTTATTGATTTTAGAAAATTAAACAAAGAAAATAGAAAAGACCATTACCCTCTGCCTTTTATTGATCAAATGCTTGAAAGATTATCTAAGCACACACATTTTCGCTTCCTTGATGGATACTCTGGTTTTTCACAAATACCTGTTTCTCAACCTGATCAAGAAAAGACCACTTTAACTTGTCCCTTCGGAACTTATGCTTCTAGACGTATGCCTTTCGATTTATGCAATGCACCTGCTACCTTTCAAAGATGTATGACTACTATACTCTCTGACTTTTGTGAGAACATTGTCGAGGTTTTCATGGATGAATTTTCCGTTTATGGGAAGTCTTTTGATGATTTTTTAAGCAATCTTGATCGAGTTTTGCAGAGATGCGAGCAAACAAATCTTGTCTTGAATTGGGAAAAGTGCCACTTTATGGTTAATGAAGGTATTGTTTTGGGCCATAAAATTTCTGGAAGAGGTATTGAAGTGGACAAAGCTAAGGTTGATGCAATTGAGAAAATGCCATGTCCTAAAGATATCAAAGGTATTTGTAGTTTCTTAGGTCATGTTGGTTTCTATAGGAGATTTATCAAAGAGTTCTCTAAAATTTCTAAGACTCTTACAAATCTTTTGCAAAAGGATGTTCCTTTTGTTTTTGATGATGATTGTTTAGAAGCCTTCGAAACACTCAAGAAATCTTTAATTTCTGCACTTGTTGTTCAACCACCTGATTGGAACTTGCCTTTTGAAATTATGTGTGATGCTAGTGATTATGCTGTTGGTGCTGTTCTAGGACAAAGAGTTGATAATAAACTAAATGTTATTCATTATGCTAGTAAAACTCTAGATAGTGCTCAACGAAATTATGCAGCTACTGAAAAATAATTCCTAGCAGTGGTGTTTGCTTGTGATAAATTTAGATCTTACATTGTTGATTCAAAAGTAATTGTTCACACCGACCATCCTGCTATTAAATATCTTATGGAAAATAAAGATGCTAAACCTAGACTTATTCGATGGGTTCTCTTGCTACAATAATTTGATTTACATATCAGTGATAGAAAAGGAACTAAGAACCCAGTAGCCAATAACTTGTCTAGGCTTGAAAATGTGCTTGATGACCCACTACCTATTGATGATAGTTTACCTTATGAGCAGTTAGCTGCAATAAATGTTTCAGATAACACTCCTTGGTATGTTGACTATGCTAATTATATTGTTGCTAAATATTTACCACCTAGCTTCACATACCAACAAAAGAAAAAAAATCTTCTATGATTTAAGACATTACTTTTGGGATGACCCACGTCTTTATAAAGAAGGAGTAGATGGTATTATTAGACGTTGTTTAGCTGATCATGAACAGGGAAAAATCCTACGGAAATGTCACTCCGAAGCTTATGGAGGGCATCATGCTGGAGATAGAACTCCTCACAAGATATTGCAGTCTGGATTTTATTGGCCTACTCTCTTCAAGGATGCCCGTAAGTTCATCTTATCTTGTGATGAATGTCAAAGAATTGGTAATATCGGTAATCGTCAAGAAATTACTATGAACTATTCACTTGCTGTTGAGCCATTTGATGTTTGGGGATTTGATTACAAGGGACCTTTTCCTTCCTCTAATGGGTATACACATATTTTGTTTGTTGTTGATTATGTTACTAAGTGGGTAGACGCTATTCCAACTAGTAGTTCTGATCACAACACCTCTATTAAAATGCTTAAGGAAGTTATTTTCCCAAGGTTTGGAGTCCCTAGATATTTAATGACTGATGGTGGTTCACACTTTATTCATGGTGCTTTCCGTAAAATGCTTGCCAAGTATGATGTTAACCATAGAATTGCATCACCCTATCATCCTCAGTCTAGTGGCCAAGTTGAACTTAGCAATAGAGAAATAAAATTAATTTTGCAAAAGACTGTCAATAGGTCCTGGAAGAATTGGTCTAAGAAGTTAGATGATGCACTTTGGGCTTATAGAACAACATACAAAAATCCTATGGGTATTGTTGGGGAACGTAGCATCCAATTTCAAAAAAATTCATACGATCACGCAAGATCTATCTAGGAGATGCATAGCAATGAGAAGGGGAAAGTGTGTCCACGTACCCTTGTAGACCGAAAGCGGAAGTGTTAGTATAACGCGATTGATGTAGTCAAATGTCTTCGTGATCCAACTGATCAAGTACCAAACGTACGGCACCTATGAGTTCAGCACACGTTCAGCTGGATGACGTCCCTCGAATTCTTGATCCAGCAAAGTGTCGAGGGAGAGTTTCGTCATCACAACGGCATGGTGATGGTGATGGTGATGTGATCCGCGAAGGGCTTCGCCTAACCACTACGACAATATGACCGAAGGAGTAAACGGTGGAGGGGGGCACCACACACGGGTAAGAATCAATTGATGTGCCTTGGGGTGCTCCCTTGCCCTCGTATATAAAGGAGGATAGGGGAGGAGGCTGGCCCTAGGGGGCGTGCCAAGTGGGGGGAAACCCACTTGGACTCCTAGTCCAAGTCGCCCCCTTCCTTCTTTCGGAGGGGGAAAGGGGGAAGGAGAGGGAGAGGGAGAAGGAAAGGGGGGCCGTGCCCCCTCCCCTTGTCCAATTCGGACTCCCCATGGGGGCGCCACCCCTTGTGGGCTTCCCTCTCTCTCCCCTATGGCCCATGTTGGCCCATTACTTTCCCCGGGGGGTTCCGGTAACCCCTTAGTACTCCGATAAATATCTGAAACACTCCGAAAACATTCTGGTGTCCGAATACTATCGTCCAATATATCAATCTTTACCCCTCAACCATTTCGAGACTCCTCGTCATGTCCGTGATCTCATCCGGGACTCCAAACAATCTTCGGTCACCAAAACACATAACTCATAATACAAATCGTCATCAAACGTTAAGCGTGCGGACCCTACGGGTTCGAGAATTGTGTAGACATGACCGAGACACATCTCCGGTCAATAGCTAACAACGGAACTTGGATGCTCATATTGGTTCCTACATATTCTATGAAGATCTTTATTGGTCAAACCGCAATGACAACATGCGTTATTCCCTTTGTCATCGGTATTTACTTGCCTGAGATTCGATCGTCGGTGTCCTCATACCTAGTTCAATCTCATTACCGTCAAGTCTCTTTACTCGTTCTGTAATGCATTGTCCCGCAACTAACTCATTAGTCACATTGCTTGCAAGGCTTATCATGATGTGCATTACCGAGAGGGCCCAAGGATACCTCTCCGATACCCGGAGTGACAAATCCTAATCTCGATCTGTGCCAACCCAACAAACACCTTCAGAGACACATCTAGAGCATCTTTATAATCACCTAGTTACGTTGTGACGTTTGATAGCACACAAGGTGTTCCTTCGGTATTCGGGAGTTGCATAATATCATGGTCAAAGGAATATGTATAAGTCATGAAGAAAGCAATAGCAATAAAACTTAACGATCATTATGCTAAGCTAACGGATGGGTCTTGTCCATCACATCATTCTCCTAATGATGTGACCCCGTTCATCAAATGACAACACATGTCTATGGTCAGGAAGTTTGACCATCTTTGATTAACGAGCTAGTCAAGTAGAGGCATATTAGGGACACTTTGTTTTGTCTATGTATTCACACATGCATCAAGTTTTCGGTTAATACAATTCTAGCATGAATAATAACATTTATGTAATGCCCCAAGACCGGAGCTTCAGATGCCTTCCATGGTTTCCGAGATTCGTTGTGTGATTTGTTTTTTTGCTTCTTGCATTCATCATTGCATCATGTGGATTGCATCGTGTCATCATGCAACCCGTTTTAAAACTCAACTAAATAAACTGCATGGATCTTCGGTCCACTTAAACCGAGGGAATTCACATGCTGATTCTCTTTAAAACATATCCTCCAAATAGTAGGGGGCTATTTTAAATATTTCATTAATTTGGAATTCACTATAACACACTTGCAAATATTCCAATGCCTTTGTTATCTTAACCCTTGGCCTCTAACCTTGCCATGTATTCTTTCATCATATTCCGGAGCTCCACCAGAAATCCGAACATTTTTGGACCTTCCCAAACCTCACTTCCTATTCGAATCATTTGAATTTAAATGAAATGAGTTTGAATTTTACATCTTTCAATCTTCGCCTTTTCCATTTTCTCGAAACAAGCATATTTTTGTGAGTTCGGGAAAATTATCCCTATGCCCAAAATCTTTTCCTAACCCTCTCTTTCTTTTCCTCTCTTTATTTTTTTCTGCTAAAGAGATATGAGGGAGAGAGTGAATCCCGGCTGGACACTTGGGCCTCAGCGCCAGGCCGGCCTGCTTCCCCACTATCCCACCTAGGCCCAACCCCCCTAAAGCCCACCTAACCCTCTAACCCTAGACCACACATAGCACCCCTGGCCCGATCCCCTCACCCTCTTCCCTCGTACCTTTCCATCCAGCGCCGCTAGGAGCCTCGCTCCCCATCTCCCTCTCGTTCTCCTAGCGCCCCAGCGCACGCCATGGCGCCTCCAGCTACGTCACACCGGCCGGCAACCGGAGCTGTTGCAGGCTGCCGCCCCACCGCTCCTTTCCGTGCCATTCCCCTCTTCCTCAACTGCCAGGCGCGCTGCCATCGCCTCCCACCGCATACCATGCCAGTGTCGCCGCCTTCCCCACTCCAGAGAGGCCGCTGCCCGCCGCCGTCAAGCATAGCCCCTCCCGGCCTTCTCCTTGCTGCTCTCGGCGTAGGCTGCTGGCCCCAACCATCATGGCGCCAGCCACTAGGGCCTCCAAGCCGGCGAACCCCCTTCCTCGTCGGGCCTCCTCTGCTTTTCCTCGTGCGCGAGTTGCACCGTGACGAGCCACCCGGCGCCCTGCTCCGTACCCCAACCTCGTCCAGCGACCTTGCCTCCACCTCGTCGTCCGTCCTTCTCCTTGATGAGGCCGCCGCCGGCACCCCAAGCGCCCAACGCCTGTCTCTGCCATGGCCTTCCTCCCGCCCGTGCTTTTCCTTCCGTCCCCTGATTTTGTCGTGCAAGAACGCGAGGACGACGACCGGCACCAAGTCCTGCTCGAGCACCCGCCTGCGTTGCTGGGTCGGTACACCGCATCGCTGCTCGTTGCCTGCCAAGACCGCCTCCATGGAATTTCGCCAAGTACACCACCGACAAGACCACACGGATACCCGAACGAGTACCGAACGAAACGCAAAGACCTATGAGAATGACTTCGTGGACCAACGACTTCGTGGACCGACGAGTACTACGACGACCGTTGTTCGCCAAGTACACCTTCAAACGGCCAAGTTCCTCTTCAAATGTACGACTACACGGTGTTGCGCCAAGTATCATGATGGCCTGATCCCTCGGACCCATCAAGTCCGCCTACGAACCGTGAACAACTACCATGTCCGAAGAACCGCGGGGCACACGCACCGTGAACGACTACCCTCGCCGTGGATCTGACAAGTTCATGAGTACGACTACTTCCCACTACGACCCATGAACGTCTACTTCCGTCGACATCCCATCAAACTCGAACCGTCCGGAGATGCATGCTTCAAAGGTATAACCCCGAGAAGATGACCCGTGGACGAATGCATGTGTTGTATGAGATGGTTTCATGTAACTGTTGCTCGCCGCGAACGATGTATCTCTTGCGTGTTACCCGTTTCTGAGCCATCGACACGTGGCAACCCGGTAACCGGGAGCACCCCACCGTTCATCGCCTGACACACTCCCGTCACACTTTCTTTTGCATCAATGTCGCAATGAGTTGTCGGAAACAGAACATCGCCATTATCGTCGCCGTGGCACCCCTTTCATTTTCGCCACGATGACAGATGCTTCATAATATGCTCTTATCAACATTTTCACAAAACTGCATAAAACTTGCACATGTCATTCGCATCATGATAATAACATTTAAATGTTTAACATTGTTGTTGCACCAAAATTGCTAAATGCATATGGGGATTTACCGGAATTGTTGTTTGTTGTTCCGGCCTCATTTAAACTTTCCTAAACCGTTAATTTAATTATGATTCACCTCTTGCCATGCTTAACAACATTTAATTTTGGTGGGTATATAAACGGGAGAGAACTAAATAATTGACGTGGTGTTTCGTCAATATGCAACTCGTTGCATATTGAGCTCCACTTAATTTGTAGTATTGTTTGTGCATATTGCCATGCCATGCATATTTAAACCGGACATGCGTCATACTTGGTTGTGCATCATGCCATGTTTATGTGATGGTTGTTTACTATGTTGCTTGCTTCTTTCCGGGTTGCTTCTCTCGTTAGCTTCGGTTTCATTCCGGAGTTGTGAGGATTCGTTCGACTACGTCCATTTGTCTTCTTCATGGATTCGTTCTTCTTCCTTGCGGGATCTCACGCAAGATGACCATACCCTCGAAATCACTTCTATCTTTGCTTGCTAGTTGTTCGTTCTATCGCTATGTCGCGCTACCTACCACTTGCTATATCATGCCTCCCATATTGCCATGTCAAGCCTCTAACCCTCATTTCCTAGCAAACCATTGTTTGGCTATGTTACCGCTTTTGCTCAGCCCCTCTTATAGCATTGCTAGTTGCAGGTGAAGCTTAAGTTTGTTCCATGTTGGAACATGGATATTGTTGGGATATCATTATTATCTCTTATTTACCTTAATACACCTATATACTTGGTAAATGGTGGAAGGCTTGGCCTTATACCTGGTATTTTGTTCCACTCTTGCCGCCCTAGTTTCCGTCATACCGGTGTTATGTTCCTTGATTTTGTGTTCCTTACACGGTTGGGTGTTATGGGAACCCCTTGACAATTCGCTTTGAATAAAACTCCTCCAGTAAGGCCCAACCTTGGTTTTACCATTTGCCTCACCTAGCCTTTTTCCCTTGGGTTTCCGGAGCCCGGGGGTCATCTTTATTTTAACCCCCCGGGCCAGTGCTTCTCTAAGTGTTGGTCCAACCTGAGTGATGTCTGGCGCCCCCTAGGCAACCAGGGTCTATGCCAACCCGATGTCTTGCTCATCCGGTGTGCCCTGAGAACGAGATACGTGCGACTCCTATCGGGATTTGTCGGCACATCGGCGGCTTTGCTGGTCTTGTTTTACCATTGTCGAAATGTCTTGTAACCGGGATTCCGAGTCTGATCGGGTCTTCCTGGGAGAATGAATATCCTTCGTTGACCGTGAGAGCTTGTGATGGGCTAAGTTGGGACACCCCTGCAGGGTTTGAACTTTCGAAAGCCGTGCCCGCGGTTATGGGCAGATGGGAATTTGTTAATATCCGGTTGTAGAAAACCTGACACTTAACTTAATTAAAATGAATCAACCGCGTGTGTAGCCGTGATGGTCTCTTCTCGGCGGAGTCCGGGAAGTGAACACGGTTCTCGTGTTATGCTTGAACATAAGTAGTTTCAGGATCACTTCTTGATCATTTCTAGTTCACGACTGTTGCATTGTCTCTCTTCTCGCTCTTATTTGCGTAAGTTAGCCACCATATATGCTTAGTGCTTGCTACAGCTCCACCTCACTACCCATTCCTACCTTTAAGCTTAAATAGTCTTGATCGCGAGGGTGTGAGAATTCTGAGTCCCCGTGACTCACAAATACTTCCAAAACAGTTGTAGGTGCCGATGATACCAGTGCAGGTGACGCAACCAAGCTCAAGTGGTAGCTCAAAGAAGATCTTGTTCGTTGTGTGGTTTCGGTTCCTGTTGATCAGTAGTGGAGCCCAGTTGGGACGATCGGGGATCTAGCATTTGGGGTTGTCTTCTTTTATTTTGGTTCCGTAGTCAGACCTTGATTGTATTCTGGATGATGTATGTATAACTTGTATTTGTGTGAAGTGCCGATTGTAAGTCAACTCTTTATCCCATTCTTATTCAGTACATGAGATTGTGTGAAGATTACCCCTCTTGCGACAAACCTACTATGCGGCTATGCCTCTAAGTCGTGCCCCGACACGTGGGAGATATAGCCGCATCGTGGGTGCTACAATTTACCATGATACAAGGAAATATAAATAACTACTTTATTATTGCCTCTATGGCATATTTCCTTCGGTCTCCCACTTGCACTAGAGTCAATAATCTAGATTACATTGTAATGATTCTAACACCCATGGAGTCTTGGTGTTGGTCATGTTTTGCTCGTGGAAGAGGCTTAGTAAACGGGCCTGCAACATTCAGATCTGTATGTATTTTGTAAATCTCTATGTCTCCCTTCTTGACTTGATGATGGATGGAGTTGAAGCGTCTCTTGATGTGTTAGTTTCTCTTGTGAAATCTGGATTCCTTTGCTAAGGCAATTGCTCCAGTATTGTCACAAAAGATTTTCATTGGACCCAATGCACTAGGTATGACACCTAGATCGGATATGAATTCCTTCATCCAGACTCCTTCATTTGCTGCTTCCGAAGCAGCTATATACCCCGCTTCACACGTAGATCCCGCCATGATGCTCTGCTTGGAACTACACCAACTGACAGCTCCACCATTCAATATAAATATGTATCCGGTTTGTGACTTAGAGTCATCCGGATCAGTGTCAAAGCTAGCATCGACGTAACCATTTACGACGAGCTCTTTGTCACCCCCATAAATGAGAAAATATCCTTAGTCCTTTTCAGGTATTTCAGGATGTTCTTGATCACTGTCCAGTGATCCACTCCTGGTTTACTTTGGTACCTTCCTGCTAAACTTATATCAAGGCACGCATCAGGTCCAGTACACAACATTGCATACATGATAAAACCTATGGCTGAGGCATAGGGAACGACTTTCAGTTTCTCTGTATCTTCTGCAGTGGTCGGGCATTGAGTCTGACTCAACTTCACACCTTGTGACACAGACAAGAACCCTTTCTTTCACTAATCCATTTTGGACTTCCTCAAAACTTTATCAAGGCATGTTCTTTGTGAAAGATCAATTAAGCGTCTCGATCTATCTCTGTAGATCTTGAAGCCTAATATATAAGCAGCTGATGCGGCTTGAAGCTACGTCGGTATCCCCAAAGAGGAAGGGGTGATGCAGCACAATGGTGGTAGGTATTGCCCTCAGTGATGAGACCAAGGTTATCGAACCAGTAGGAGAACCAAACAACACAACATAAACAGCACCTGCACACAAATAACAACTACTCGCACCCCGACGTGTAAAAGTGGTTGTCAATCCTTTTCGGGTAGCGGCGCCTCAAGATAGGAAAATGGACGTGAGGAAATTGTAGTAGATTGATAGATCGAACACCAAATAAAATATATAAGAATAAAACACAGCGAGGTATTTTTGTATTTTTGGTTTAGTAGATCTGAAAATAAAGATACCCGGGGGCCGAAGCTTTCACTAGTGGCTTCTCTCAAGAAAAATAGCAAACAGTGGGTAAACAAATTACTGTTGGGCAATTGATATAACTTCAAATAATCATGATGATATCTAGGAAATGATCATTATATAGGCATCACGTCCAAGATTAGTAGACCGACTCCTGCCTGCATCTACTACTATTACTCCACACATCGACCGCTATCCAGCATGCATCTAGTGTATTAAGAAATGGAGCAATGCAATAAGAACGATGACATGATGTAGACAAGATCTATCTATGTAGAGATAGACCCCATAGTTTTATCCTTAGTAGCAACGATACATACGTGTCGGTTCCCCTTCTGTCAGTGGGATCAAGCACCATAAGATCGAACTCACTACAAAGCACCTCTTCCCATTGCAAGATAAATAGATCAAGTTGGCCAAACAAAACCCAAATATCGGAGAAGAAATACGAGGCTATAAGAGATCAAAGAAACTCAAATAACTTTCATGGATATAAAAAGATAGATCTGAAGATAAACTCAAAGTTCATTCAATCCGAACGAACACACCGCAAAAAGAGTTACATCATATGGATCTCCAAGAGACCATTGTATTGAGAAATCAGTGAGAGAGAGGAAGCCATCTAGCTACTAACTACCGACCCGAAGGTCTACAAAGAACTACTCATGCATCATCAGAGAGGCACCAGTGGAAGTGGTGAATCCCTCCGTGATGGTGTCTAGATTGGATATGGTGGTTCTGGACTCTGCGGTGGCTGGAATTGATTTTCGTCGACTCCCCTAGGATTTTTGGAATATTGGGGTATTTATAGAGCAAAGAGGTGGTCCGGGGGCACCTAAGGTGGGCACAACCCACCAGGGCGCCTAGGCCTCCTGGCACGCCCTGGTGGGATGTGCTCCCCTCGAAGCACCCCCAGGCGCTGCCTTGGCCCATTAGGTGTCTTCTGGTCCATAAAAATTCTCCATGAAGTTTCGTTGCATTTGGACTCCGTTTGGTATTGATTTCCTGCGATGTAAAAACATGCAGAAAACAACAAATGGCACTTCACACTATGTTAATAGGTTAGTACCAAAAAATGATATAAAATGATTATAAAAAATCCAAGATTGATAAAATAATAGCATGGAACAACAACAGAATTATAGATATGTTGGAGACGTATCAGCATTCCCAAGCTTAACTCCTGCTCGTCCCGAGCAAGTAAGTGATAAAAATAGAATTTTTGATGTGAATGATGCCTAACATGTCATATCATATTCTTTTCTTTATAGTATGGACATTTGGACTTTTATGTGATTCAAAGAAATAGTCTAGTTTTGAGATGATAACTTAAATACTCAAGCATATCAACAAGCAACCATGTCTTTCAAAATATCAATGCTAAAATAAGTTATCCCTATCCCATCATGCTCAATCATTGATCCATTCATGAAACACACTCGCATATTAGCTACACCCAATAATCAAGTATGATCATATTGCCTCCTAGTTGGTGCTTTTATAAGAGAAGATGGAGACTCAAATTAAAAAAAATGCATAAAGTAAAAGAAAGGCCCTTCGCAGAGGGAAGTAGGAATTTGTAGAGGTGCCAGAGCTCAAAACAAAAACCTTAGAGATAAAAACATTTTGGGAGGTGTGTCCTTCCCACCAACGAAAATGACTTAGAGTTCCCATCACTTTCCATGTCAAATATATCATAGGGGGTTCCCAAACAGAAAATAAAGTTTATTCCTTCTTCCACCATACTTTCACTTTACATGGCCAACCGTATCCACGGGTGCCTTCCATACCAACACTTTCCAAGGAATTTATTATTTGACAACATAAAGTAAATTCATTTTTCATTTCGGGACTGGGAATCCCTAATACCTTTGCCTTACTCTCGTGCAATGACAAGTGAATAAACACTCATCGTGAGAATAACACATCTAGCATGGAAAATATTAGTCACCCCTCACTGCTCCGCGAGCAGTACGAACACACAAAAGAGAAGTTTATTTTGAAAATTAGAGATAGCACATACAAATTTTCTTAGAATGGCAAAATAATACCGCATATAGGTAGATATAGTGGACTCATGTGGTAAAATTGGTTTAAAGGTTTTTGGATGCACAAGTAGAGATCATACTTAGTGCAAAATGAAGGCTAGCAAAAGATTGAGAAGCAACCAACCAAGAAGCGAATAATCTCATAAGCAAGCATTAAGCATAATTAACACCAAATAATGCACCACAAGTAGGATATAATTTCATTGCATGAGTATTGACTTTCGTGCTTGCATAGGGAATCACAACCTTAACACCAATATTCTTACTAAAACATAATTACTCATCAACATGACTCACATATCACATCATCATATCTCAGAACTAATACAAGGAATCAAGTTTATACTATCCAATGATCTTCATGAATTTTTTTTATTATATACTTCTTGGATATCTATCACTTTGGGACTAATTTTCTTGTGTTGCTTTTCGTAAGCTCAAACAAATATAAGTGAAGATCATGAGCATAATTTTCATTTCTCTCAAAATTATTTAAGTGGAGCAAGAGAGAATTTCTTGAAAATTTTACTAACTATCAAATAAATCTAAGTGAAGCAAGAGAGAATTTCTTCAAAAATACTAAAGCACACCATGCTAAAAAAATAAGTGAAGCACTAGAGGAAGTCCATAGCTCATAAAAAATTTAAGTGAAGCATAGAGAGCAATTCTAACAAGTCATGACATAATTTTGGCTCTCTCAAATAGGTGTGTCTAGCAAGGATTCAAGACTTAAAACACAATATAAAACAAGCAAAGACTCATATCATACAAGACGCTCCAAGCAAAACTCATAGTATGTGACGAATAAAAATATAGCTTCGAGTAAAATACCGATGGTCGTTAGAAGAAAGAGAGCCATGCACTCTTTTGGATAATAGCTTGGGATGTCGGGGTACCCCCGAGCTTAGGCCCTTCTTACTCCTTATTCCTTCATCCATCGTAAGATAACCCAAAACTTGAAAACTTCAATCATACAAAACTCAACAAAACCTTCGTGAGATCCGTTAGTACAAGAAAGCAAATCACTACTATAAGTATTGTATCAAACCAATTCATATTTTGTTTTTGAATTACATATAATGTATTTCAAATTTTCTATGGCAAAAACTCATTAAATAAAACCATATAGCCATCAAAACAAGCACACAACGCAAAGAAAACAGAATATGTCAAAACAGAACAGTCTGTGGCAATCTGACTATTTCAAATACTTTCCAAACTCCAAAAATTCTGAAAAATTAGGACAACATGGGCAATTTGTATATTAATCCTTTGCAGGAAGAATTGGTATTTTAGCATGCTCTAGTGATTTTTAACAATTGTTTTCGTGAGCGCAAAAGTTTCTGTTTTTTAGAAAGATCAAACAACCATGACCCAAGAAGATCCTAAAGGCTTTACTTGGCACAAACACTAACTAAAACACAAAATACACAATCATAACAGTAGCATAATTGTGCAAACACTCAAGAACAGAAAGCAAAAAGCAAAAATAAATTTTATTCATTGGGTTGTGTCGGGGGAAACGACACCTACGGGATCACGAGGAATCCCTTTTGCTACGGTTGGCGGGCGCATGACTGTGGAAAGAGCGGGATTGAGAGATCAACGCAGGGGGATTATCCATGTTCGGGCCGCAACTGATGCGTAATACCCTACTCCTGCTGGTTTGTGTTTAGCTGGTGTTCTTGGACTAGCTACAAGGCGTGCAGGGTCCAAAAAATCTGAATCCTCCCTTAGTACGCCGCGGGCCTCCTTTTATAGCCAAAGGGTCTGCCGCAGTAGCACACATGAGGTGGAAAGCTATATAGTAGTCGAGTCTATCTCCCGGTACCGTAGGAAAAACACATTTAATGCACTACCGACGTGCCCTTCTTGCTTTATCGGGGACGGTAAGGAAGGTCGTCCCAGCTGTCGCCGCCTCGCCTGGCTTCGACGCGCGTCCAAACTGATGAGGCGTGTAGTGCCATGCTAGCTACTACTGAGTTGGTGCGGTGGCAAAGTCTTCACGAAGATCTGCATGCCACCACGCAGGTGCTTGCCGAGTCGGCCTAGAGGCCGCACGTTGCCACGCAGGTGCCTGCCTAGCTGGTGGGCTGGCAGCTCCATGGGAACGATGGTGGAGTCTTGGCAGATGTGGGCCTGGCTGTGGCCCCGCGGATGTATTCGACAAGATTCTTGCCGGGGCCCTGGCACGGGTCTTGCCGTGGTGTCATGGTCGTCCCCGGCAAGGGTTTTGCTGGGGGTCTCGTGGGTATCCTTGGCAAGGATCTTGCCGAAGATCGTCGTCTTCTAGTTTTCATCTAGTCTTGTGTGCTTCTGGTCTCCACAAAGATCTGCATGACACCATGGAGGTGCCTCCCGAGCCTCGCTTCCAAAGTGGTTGATGGTGTTGGAACTCTTGGGTTAAAGGGTGGCGGCTCTGCTGGTGTTGGGCAAGTTGCCCCGGCAAGGTTCTTGTTGGGGCTGTGGAGGCCACCCCAGCAAGGGCCTTGTCGGGGAAGCTCACCTTGCCCTTCTGCTCTTCGTGTTTCTGGCTTGGCGTTGCTCTGGTTGTCTTGTGGCTTCGCTTCCTTCCTCTGGTCAGCTAGGTGTGGCCGCAGGCGCGGCTCCAATTGCCCGTGCACAAGTAAAGGGGTATAAAATAGGACCCCTCCTTTTGTGCACCGACAGGAGCCCCCGGGCCTGGGCCATACATAAGCGTGACGCGTTGTTGGGCTAGGCCCAAAATAGTGCACGGGCATGCGGGGCCGAGTTGTACCGCAGTTTCTCCCTCGCTAGTTGAACTTCCCCATGACCCGCGTTGAATGCGCGATGTGGGGGGTCGTGCATGACATGGGGATCATGTGTGGGGCGGTTGCTGCCCTCATGCATCACATCATGGTAAATGGTAAAGAGGCGGCTCGTGCCTTCCCCATAAAAAAGGAAAAACCGCAGGCGTGCTGCTCATTTACCCTTTGCGCCTCTTCCAATCTCGGAACCGTCGTTCCTCTCTTCTTCCTCATGTGAAAGTTTCGAAGTTCTTGCCTCTGCTTGCTACCGCTGCACCCCCATTGCTCTTGATCCTTCACCCCCTCCCAGCTACCATGGCGCCCAAAACCAGCAGAGGCAAGGGAGCGGCCAAGGATGCCGGGGAGAAGGAGGCGCCGGAGAGCGAGTCGGCAGCACGACGGACGCAGCTCGCCTACTTCCCACTGACGGTCGATCCAGTTCACCTCAAGAACTTATTCTTGCCCTTGTAGGGGAGGAAAACGACGGGGCACCCTACCACACGTGTCGTCCCCGCCGATTTTGCCGAGGATGGCCCAAATCGGTACCCCTTCTTTGTCGATTTCTTCTCTTGAGGGCTCTACCCCCCTTTGTCTGACTTCTTCAACAACGTCATGCACACCTACGGCTTCCATCTTTTGGATCTCACGCCGAACACAGTGGCGTGCATGGCTCTCTTCACCCACCTTTGCGAGGGCTTTGCCGGGGTGCTCCCTAGCACGACGCTGTTCCACCACTACTTCTTCCCTCGCCTCCAACCAGGGGGCACCATCTCTGGGAGCATCGCCTAGATCCCGAGGACCCAGGAGAAAGGCATGTACCCAGAGGGTGCCCAAAAGGAGAGGTGGGAGGAGTGGCAGGGCCGGTGGTGCTGGATCAAGGAGGAGGACCCGCAGGAGTTTTGCCAGGTTCGTCAGAGCCCACCGACCCGACGCACGGACTGGAGCGACCTCGACGCCAATGACAAGAAGTTCTCAATCCCCACCACCAGTATCCATCGCCTCACCACGGCCGGGCTCACCCTCGAGATGATTGGGGCGGACTTCATCCGTCCCGAATTGCCCCATTGCACAAGAAGGGGAGGCCGGCCTGGGACTTCAGGAATGCGGCCGACGTCATGAGGCTCCGCCCTGGCCTGAAGCATAACTTCACAGTGATGGGGCATGCCCATTTCTTTCAAAGGCTCTTTTGGCTCGACATGGGCAGCGACGGCAGGGCTGAAAAGACAGGCAGGGCCGCGAAGGCCGGCAAGGCTGTCAAGGGGCCCCTGTTTGGGTTGCTAGCGGGAGTGGTCCCGCTGAGCAACAACTCTCGCCAGTCCGCCATCATCGCCATGATGCCGGACTTCAACACACATGGAGAGGGTGCAGGAGTTCTTCGACACCTTGTTGGAGGCTTATGTCCGCGACAAGCCGCTGCTCATCCAGGACACCACCAAGGCGGAGCTAGACTACATCACCACCAGGGCGGCGAAGGCGGCGCTCTCCAGGAAGGCCGACAGCGCTGGCGGCATGGAGGATGAGGTCGACGCGGCCGCGGAGGAGAAGGAGCTCGCCTAGTGGGCGGAGTCTACCAGGAAGGCCAGCGGCGCCGGTGATGAGGCTCCCCTCGTGGAAGACGCAGGTGACGAGTCATCTGAAGAGGAGGTCGAGGTGAACGACCCCCCGGTCGCGGGGAGGTGGCGCGTCCTGCGGAGGGCTACCTCTAGAGAGCTAGTACGACCCGACAGGATCATGCAAGGGAAGCCCGTGCGTGAGACAAGGGCGATGAAGGCCGCGGGAGTGAAGAAGGCATTGAAGGCCGCGGTGGCTAAGAGGACAACAACTGCTTCTTCCTCGTCCAAGCGGCATCGGACCCCGTCCCCTTCTCCTCCTTCTTCGGACAGCACCCTGGAGGCCGAGTTCGACCTCGGGTCCTTCAGCCCGGCAAGGAAGAGGAAGCTAGCGGAGGAGGAGGTGGAGGACGAGTAAGTATTCTGCCCCCCATTATTTCCTGACCTTACGCCTATGTTATCTTCCTTTGATTTGGTGTCATCTTCACAGGGACACGGAGACGCTGGCGCAGAGGGTGGCAAAGAGGTCCAAGGCCCCAGCGGCCGACAAGCCCCTGACGGGTACTCCTCTTAAGCCGCTGTTGGTGGAGAGCAGCTCGGACAGCAGCCCCCGACGCAACCCTCACTTTAGCCCCCGACGTGAGTCCGCCACTCACTCCTTCACTGATGAGCCTTGGGGTGTGAATCTTTGATGCTGACCTTGCCGGGTTCGCAGGAGGAGAACGTCAGCCGGAGGAGCCGCCGAGGGCCACCCCCAACACACCGGCTGCCTCGACTATGCCGCCCAGAGGGGCGTCCCTGGCAAGGGCATCGACCACCGAGCCCACACATATGGAGGAGGAGGGAGCGAGCTTGGGTGCCGGTGGTTCTGCCCCGGCAACGAACGTTGGTGGGGAAGGCGCCATTTCTTCCCAGCCTGGTGTGGGTCAGTGGTTCGTTTCCCATCCCTATTCCTTCTTCTTCTTTTTGAATTTTGGTCTTGGCTCCATCTCATTCCCCTTCTTGGTATCTAGGCCCTTCCTCGACGGCCCAGGAGGATATCAACACCGTCATTGAGGAGGTCGCTAAGCATGCCGAGGACGAGGCCAACAAGATCGCCGCCGAGGAGGCCGCCAAGACAGCCGCTGAAGAGGCCGCCAAGGGGCCCGCCGGGGAGGCCAGCAAGGGGCTTGCCGGGGAGGGGTTGGTCGACGATCAACCTTCCTCCTCGGCTGCCTCTGGCTCGAGCAAATATTTGAAGGTGAGCGGTGACCTATTCGTCCACCTCCCAGGAACGTCGAGCACCAGGGCGCCAACCGAGGGGGAGGCGCTCGATGACGAGGCGCTCGCCGCCGCTGGGCTTAAGGTTGTCGACGAATCGAGCGCCGGTGACGGCGGTTCCCAAGAGGAGCAGCTCCTTCGGGCCATGAGCGTCAACTTCCAGAAGCTCCAGGCGCTTCACCGTGCCCGCCTGGACAAGGCAAAATCCAGGATGGCAACGGTGGACAAAGCGGAGGTGGACCTCAAGGAGCGCGCTGCTGAGACACAGGCCTGGTTCCCCCAGGCCCATGATGAACTGAAAGTTGCCTAGGACCTGTTGGCTGAGCACAAACAGGAGCTCATCCTGAAGCAGGCTGACATCGAGAAAGCCCAGGAGGCGGCAAGGGAACATGCCGCCAAGGACCAGGCCGCCCGGCACCAGCATCAAGCCGAGCTAAACTCCCAGGAGGAGGACCTTGCCGCTTGTGAGAAGGTGCTCGCCGCCACACTCCACGGCAAGGATGAGAAGGTCGAGAAGCTCGTCGCACAGCAGACCCAGGAGCTGGAGCAGAGGCACAAGGAGGCACTCAATGCTCAAGCCCCGGTCCACGCCGGCAAGGTGGCAGAGCTGGAGGTGGAGCGGGATGGGCTGAAGGAACAGGTCCTGAAGCTGACGGAGGAGAAGGATGCAGCCAACGGCACTCTGGCGGAGGCGCAGGCCACAGTCCTCGGCAAGGCCGAGCTGCTCTCCAAGGCCAAAGACGCCATCAATGACCTGAAGCTGAAACTGGAGGGCCTTGAGGGCTTTCAGAAGTCAGGGCCTGGGAAGAGACCCTGACCAAGGGCCTGGAGGAGGAGAGGCAGCTACGGAGGAACGATGCCGCCGAACACAAGGAGTACGCGGGAAGCATAAACCGTTGGGTCAGCCGCCTCGCCGGTAGGATCACCATGAAGTTGGCTACCATGGGGATGCCGAATGTGAGTTACCTCCCGGAGCCAAACGTGAGTCCCAACACCAGACTAACCATGTTCTTCGAGGGCGTTCTTGGAGCCCTGGAGCAGCTCCGCTCCAACCGGGCAACTTATCTCGCAAACGAGTCCTGAAGGCTCTGCCGGGGCGCCCTGACCAAGGTACTCACCAAGGTGGCGTTCTGGAACCCCACCGTCAACTTTGCCGTGCGTTGGAGAGCTTGCTAGAGGAGGTGAACCTCGCGGTGCTCAAGGAGCGTATCGAGCCCATCATCAACTGCGTTGATGGAGTTGAGAGGGTGGAGGGCCAGCGCTGGGACTAGGCACCCCATTTCTCGTTGCCGCTACGAGTTCAAGACCAAGAAAATTTTATCTTAAGTTAGAACCGCAGCGATTATTTGATGTAATATAACTCTACAGTACTTCAATATCATGCATGCTATCTTCCCGTTAGATCTTTCTTTGTATTTTTGCACCCTACACTTGGTGAGATAAGGCTGCCAGCGCGTAAACCCATGCCATGGTGCCTTGAAGATGGATCCTTAGCATCCTACCGAGAAGGCGCTTGCTACCGGGCAAACCACCTTGCCGCTCCTAGCGTGGTCGCTTGAACTGCCGAGCGGACTCGAAACAGGACAAGAGCGCGGCTAGTAGCGGGTAGGCCACCTTGCCGTTCTCAGCGCAACTGAGGGAGTCCTGGATTAGGGGGTCTCCGGACAGCCGGACTATATCCTTTGGCCGGACTGTTGGACTATGAAGATACAAGATTGAAGACTTTGTCCCGTGTCCGGATGGGACTCTACTTGGCGTGGAAGGCAAGCTAGGCAGTACGGATATGGATATCTCCTCCTTTGTAACCGACCTTGTGTAACCCTAACCCTCTTCGGTGTCTATATAAACCGGAGGATTTTAGTCCGTAGGACAACATACAATCATACCATAGGCTAGCTTCTAGGGTTTAGCCTCTCCGATCTCGTGGTAGATCAACTCTTGTAATACTCATATCATCAAGAATAAATCAAGCAGGACGTAGGGTTTTACCTCTATCAAGAGGGCCCAAACCTGGGTAAAACATCGTGTCCCCTGCCTCTTGTTACCATCCGCCTTAGATGCATAGTTCGGGATCCGCCGGTTTTGACACCGACATTGGTGCTTTGATTGAGAGTTCCTCTGTGTCGTCATCATCAGGCTTGATGGCTCCTTCGATCATCGTTAGCGATGCAGTCCAGGGTGAGACTTTTCTCCCCGGACAGATTTTTGTATTCGGCGGCTTTGCACTGCGGGCCAATTCGCTTGGCCATCTGGAGCAGATTGAAAGCTACGCCCCTGGCCATCAGGTCAGGTTTGGAAGCTTAAACTACACGGCCGATATCCACGGAGACTTGATCTTCGACGGATTCGAGCCCCTGCCGAGTGTGCCGCACTATCACTATGGGCATGATTTAGCTTTGCTGCCGAACAGTGCCCTGGAGGCTGCACCCGCATCCGCTCCGACCTTTAATTCAGAGCCAACTGCGTCGACCAAGGGCGGGTGGCTAGACCCCGCCGCGGAGGCTGCAGCCTCAACGATGATCGAGCTGAACACCAACCTTATCCTTCGCGAGGCCCGTGAATCCACATTGCCGGACTCTCCTCTGAACTCTGAACCATCCGTGCCCCTGCCAATCCGATTGGGCGCCGATCATGGAGTTCACTATCGCGGATACCTTTCAGCACTCGCCCTTCGGCGACATACTGAATTCACTAAAGTCTCTCTCTCTTTGTCAGGAGAGTCCTAGCCGGATTATGACCGGCAGGATTGGGATGCGAACGACGAAGAAATTCGATGCCCACCCACCACCCACTTCATAGCCACTGTCGATGACTTAACCGACATGCTCGACTTCGACTCCGAAGACATCGACGGTATGGACGACGATGCAGGAGACAAACAGGAACCAGCGCCTATAGGGCACTGGACAGCCACCTCATCATACGATATATACATGATGGACACACCGAAAGAAGGCAATGGCGACGAGACAGCGGAGGATGACCCCTCCAAGAAGCAATCCAAGCGCCGATGTCAGTGGCGCCGCTCTAAGTCCCGCCAAAGCAAAAGTGGTGATACCGACACAGGAGACAATAACACTCCAGATAGTGCCGAAGATGGCAACAATCCCCTCCAGCACGATCTAGGACAGGAGGATGGAGAGGCCAGCCCTCCAGAGAGAGCGGCAGATGGAGAGGCGGAGGATGATAATTACATGCCCCCTCCGAAGACGAGGCAAGCCTCGACGATGACGAATTCGTCGTGCCAGAGGATTCCATCGAACAAGAGCGCTTCAAGCACCGGCTTATAGCCACGGCAAATAGCCTTAAGAAAAACAGCAGCTTCAAGCTGATCAGGATCTGCTAGCTGACAGATGGACTGAAGTCTTGGCGGCCGAGGAATATAAACTCGAACGCCCCTCCAAGAGTTACCCAAAATGCAGGTTGCTACCCCGACTGGAGGAAGAAGCGTATGATGCGGCTGATCGGCCACCCCGTGGCCGCGACAGAGAGGCATTCCAGCCAAAAGCTCAGCCTGCACCCCGATGCAATTCAAATAAAAAGGAATGGGGAAATATGCCAGACCTGCGAGACGTATTGGAGGACAAAGCAAAACATGCAAGACCGATCTACGGATCATGAGGGCGCGCCACTATGCGAGATGCTAAACGTCACGCCGCATACAGTAAAAGTAAATCCGGCTGGGCCGAACACAACGGGCAAGACTCATTGGACCTGCGTCGCGATATAGCCCAGTACAGAGGCACCGCACACCCCTTATGCTTCACAGACGAAGTAATGGATCATCAAATCCCAGAGGGTTTCAAACCCGTAAATATAGAATCATACGGCGGCACTACAGATCCTGCGGTATGGATCGAGGATTTCCTCCTGCATATCCACATGGCACGCGGTGATGATCTACACGCCATTAAATACCTCCCACTCAAACTCAAAGGACCAGCTCGGCATTGGCTCAATAGCTTGCCAGCAGAGTCCATTGGTTCTTGGGAGGATCTGGAAGCCGCATTCCTCGACAACTTTTAGGGCACTTATGTGCGACCACCAGATGCCGATGACTTGAGCCACATAATTCAGTAACCAGAGGAATCGGCCAGGCAATTTTGGACATGGTTCCTAACAAAGAAAAATCAAATCGTTGACTGTCCAGATGCAGAGGCTCTAGCAGCTTTCAAGCACAACATCCACGACGAGTGGCTAGCCCTACACCTTGGTCAGGAAAAGCCGAAATCTATGGCAGCCCTCACGACACTCATGACCCGCTTTTGTGCGGGAGAAGACAGCTGGCTGGCTCGCAGTAATAACATATCAAAGAACCATGGTACTTCGGATACCAAGGACGGCAGTAGCAGGTCACGTTGCAACAAACATAAGCGCTGCATTAACAGCGACAATACCGAGGATACGGCTGTCAATGCCGGATTCAAAGGCTCTAAACCCGGTCAGCGGAAAAGGCCATTTAAAAGAAGCACTCCGGGCCCGTCCAGTTTGGACCGCATACTCGATCGCTCGTGTCAAATACACGGCACCCCCGACAAGCCAGCCAACCACACCAATAGGGATTATTGGGTGTTCAAGCAGGCCGGCAAGTTAATTGCCAAAAACAAAGATAAGGGGCCACATAGCGATGACGAGGAGGAGCCCCGGTAGCCGAACACCGGAGGACAGAAGAGGTTCCCCCCCACAAGTGCGGACGGTGAACATGATATACGCAACCCACATCCCCAAGAGGGAGCGGAAGCGTGCGCTCAGGGACGTATATGCGTTGGAGCCAGTCGCCCAAAAGTTCAACCCATGGTCCTCCTGTCCGATCACCTTTGATCGCAGGGACCACCCCACTAGTATCCGTCATGGCGGATTCGCCGCACTAGTCTTGGACCCAATTATTGACGGATTTCACCTCACTCGAGTCCTTATGGATGGCGGCAGCAGCCTGAACCAGCTTTACCAGGACACGGTGCGCAAAATGGGTATAGACCCCTCAAGGATCAAACCCACAAAAACGACCTTTAAAGGCATCATACCAGGTGTAGAGGCCCATTGCACAGGCTCAGTCACACCGGAAGTGGTCTTCGGATCCCCGGATAACTTCCAGAGCAAAGAATTAATCTTCGATATAGTCCCGTTCCGCAGTGGTTATCATGCACTGCTCGGGCGAACCGCATTTGCGAAATTCAATGCGGTACCGCATTATGCATACCTCAAGCTCAAGATGCCAGGACCTCAGGGGGTCATTACAGTTAATGGAAACACAGAGCGCTCTCTCCGAACGGAGGAGCACACTGCGGCCCTCGTAGCGGAAGCGCAAAGCAGCCTCTTAAGGCAATCCACTAGTTCGGCGTTTAAGGACTCGAACACCTTCAAGCATGCACGGAGTAATCGGCAACAGGACCGCCTGGCACGTTCCGAGCTCGCATAGCAATGCGGCCCCCACCCCGGCCCAAGCCAAACGGCGAAACACATGCCACGCGTACATAATTACGCATTAAAAATACCATGGGCATAGGTAGGGAGGGGGCACGACTACGGCACGCCCCAAGACGCGGCTTAAACCGCACTAGGGGCTTCCCGCTTTGTTATTTTTTCTCTTTCAGGACATTAATCCCTGGAAACCCTGTCCGGCAGCATGATTGCCGAACACATGATGCAGCAACCAAGGAGGCAGAAAGCTACATCACACCACAGATCTCCCAGGTGGATTACGATAACGAGAAATACTTGCTTTAATATTATTCCTTAGCTTGCCCTTGGAGGGGACATAGTCCTACTTTTTTGTTATTGCACTACCTATATCATTCTGCTCTAACGCACATTTTTTTAATAAACAATGCATAGCATTAAGACTATTATTGCATTCTTCCTTTTTATATATATGTGTTCATTAATGACACCTTGCAACCGTACACTTTGGTACGGCCAATACACCAGGGGCTTAAGTACCCTACAATATGGTGTGACAAGTCCGAACACTTTCACAAGTGCGGCACCCCGAACTTATAGCATTATATGCATTAGCTCCGAATCATGTCTTGGGTCAATAGTTGGGTTTGCCCGGCTCCCATGTTTTGGTACCTTACGTTCCGCTATATCGGCTAAGGGAGCACTGGGAGAACTACTGCGATTGTGCCCCGGTTCTGCTGGGCTAAGCACCTCAGTAGAGAAAGCTAAAACTGACTGTCATGATAAGGCGAGAGACTGGTCGCTGTTCGAGAGGTTTTCGAGTCCTTAAAGACTTATGCTGCTTAGAGCGAGGAGTTGGCCCCGTCTGGCTTAAGGCGTGTATCGCGCCCCAGATTCGGCCTTCCGGATACCAGGGGCTTCGCCGAAATTTAAAATTATAGAATTCTATGGCTAAGTGAGAGTGATAAAGCATTATTAGTCCGATTTCCTTGTTCGTCGTGCTGAGCACCTCCCTCGAAGGACCCAAAAATGGGAACAAGAGTGCTTAGGTTTATCCCGAACACCCCAGCACTCGTGGCATGGGGGCTAAAGCCGACGACTAGCCATCTCCCAGATTTGATAAACAACCGAACAGAAGGGAATATTTTAAATTCAAACAAGCGTTGCATAGCGCATATGAACAAGTTTTCATAACTACAGGATTACACGAGCGAATTCACTCGAATATTATATCTTTCGTACACTCGTCCGGTATGAGACGAGCACCCTTCAGGACACCCTCATAGTACATCTCAGGGTGGCGATGCTCCTTGCACTCTGGCGACCCTTCCTTGATCAGCTTCACGACGTCTAGCTTGGCCCACTGCACCTTCACACGGGCGAAAGCCCGGCATGCACCTTCGATGCAGACGGACCGCTTGACGACTTCCAGCCGTGGGCAGGCATCCACAAGCCGCCTCACTAGGCCTAAGTAGCTGTTAGGAAGGGCGTCGCCAGGCCACAGCCGGACTATAAAGCCCTTCATGGCCTGTTCGGCCGCCTTGTGCAGCTCGACCAATTGCTTCAGCTGGTCGCTCAAAGGCATCGGGTGTTCGGTCCCAGTATACTGAGACCAGAACAGCTTCTCTGTTGAGCTTCCCTCCTCGGCCTGGTAAAACTGTGTGGCATCCGACACACTGCGGGGCAAATCTGTGAATGCTCCTGGAGAGCTCCGGATTCGGGTAAGTAACAGGTAATTTACTTTCACATGCTTGCTTTGCATATAGAATGCCTTACCCACCGCTATCTTCTGCATCACATCAATCTCCTGGAGGGCCTTTTGGGCTTCGGCCTTGGCACCCTTTGCGCTTTCGAGGGCCGCGGCAAGCTCGGACTCTCGCGTCTTCGAGTCACGCTCCAACGCCTCATGCTTCGACACAAGAGCTTGGATCTCTTGCTGCACCTCGCCCACCCGTGCCTCCTGCCTTTCCCGCTCGGTGTGCTCCTTGGCCGCTCTGTCTTCGGCCTCGGATAGCACTTGCTTCAGGGTCGCCACCTCGGTCGTGGCCCCTGGCAAATTTACGATGATCCTGTCATTTTGCAATCGCGTCTTCTTTTATATATACATATCTATAGACAGGGTGTTACTTACCCTTGTTCTCCTCGAGCTGCCTCTTGGCAAGGCCGAGCTCTTTCTTGGACCCCTTGAGGTCCTGCTTCAATGTGGCAACCTCCGCAGTCTGTGCGGCAGAGGCCAGCAGCGAAGCCTGCATACGCATATAGACATACTTATGTTAGATTCCTGCGATATTGTTTGATCCTCTATTTGGCTTTTCTTTTTGAACACTGAACATAGCATTAGGGGCTACTGTCTATGCGGTAATATTTTTCCTATATTTGAAAAACTTACCTCAAAGCCTGTTAGAAGGCTGGCACAGGCTTCAGTCAATCTGCTCTTGGCGGACTGAACCTTCTGGACCACCGCACTCATAATAGTACGGTGCTCCTCATCGATGGAAGCATTGCGAAGCGCTCCCAGCAGATTGTCTGGTGCCTCTAGATGGACAGAGGTCACCGGCATAGGCGTCTTGCCCCTCTTGGAAGGAGGCCGCCTGCCCGAGTCCTGAACCGCTGGAGGTTCCGACGCGGTGTTCGGCTGAGGGCCGAACTCGGAGCCCTCGGGGGCCTTGTTCCCTCTGCTCCCGGAGTCCAGAAGGTTGCCTTGAGGCACCTCCGGGACTGTCTCCCCTCGACTCGGTGCCTCTTGAGACAACATCTTGGCGTTGTCCGTAGGGCAAGGGGAGGTGGCGGTCGGAAGTGGATCGCTATCCATATCCGACGAGTCCAGGGAACCGTCCGACGAGGATACGTCAATACGGGCTCGGGACGGTCTGCATAATCACGATTCAACGTTAGGAGAAGCAGTGTGACAAAGGAATGCTATGAGTTACTCTGGTATCCGAATACTTACGACTTTGCCAGGGGCTTGGCCATGGGCAGCCACTCGTCTTCGCCTTCGGCGGTGGTGGTAGAACTGTCCGGAGGGAGAGTCCTTCCCTTCTTGGACCCTTCGGCCCCCCCAGTTGGGGTGACCTTCCTTTCCTTGTCTCCCCTGACTTGGGAGGGGGAGCATCTTCATCTTCCTCCTCGTCTTCGTGGGAGGAGTGCGCCGAGGAGTCCTCGGACGATGAGTCCGATATCACCTGGCACCGAGAACTCTTTCGGGTTCCCTTGGCCTTTTTGGTCTTCTCCGACACCTTGTAAGGAGCCGGAGTCAGCATCTTCGTCAGGAGAGCATCTGCTGGGCCTTCGAGCAAAGGAGTCGGACAGTCGATCTGTCCGGCCGTCTCCTGCCAGTCCTGTCAAAGGTACGGGAGCTTAGATCCCGCATAGTGTCAAACTATGAAAAACAAGTATCCTATAAGAGGTAAAACAGCTTACCGCGCTAGCTTGGCGCTTCACGCAGAATCCGCGATCCTCGGTAGTGGGAGGGGGAACCTCGGCGCCCTTGAATAGCACCTTCCAGGCATCCTCGTGTGTTGTGTGAAAGAGCATGTTTAGAGTTCGATGCTGGGCCGGGTCGAACTCCCACAAGTTGAAGGCCCGTTGTTGACACGGGAGGATCCGGCGGATGAGCATGACCTGGACTACGTTGACGAGTTTGAGCTTCTTGCTCACCATGTTTTGGATACATGTTTGGAGTCCGGTCAGCTCTCCCGAACTACCCCAGGACAGGCCCTTCTCTTGCCAGGAGGTGAGCCGCATGGGGATGTCAGATCGGAACTCGGGGGCCGCTGCCCATGCAGGGTCACGTGGCTTGGTGATGTAGAACCACCCCGATTGCCACCCCTTTATGGTCTCCACGAAGGAGCCCTCGTGCCATGTGACGTTGGGCATCTTGCCCACCATGGTGCCTCCAAACTCCGCCTGGTGGCCGCTCACTACCTTCAGCTTGACATTGAAGGTCTTCAGCCATAAGCCGAAGTGGGGCTTGATGCGGAGGAAGGCCTCGCACACGATGATAAACGCCGAGATTTTGAGGATGAAGTTCGGGGCCAGATCATGGAAATCCAGGCCGTAGTAGAACATGAGCCCCCGGACGAATGGGTGGAGAGGGAATCCCAATCCACGGAGGAAATGGGTAAGGAACACTACCCTCTCGTGGGGCCTGGGGGTGGGGATGAGCTGCCCCTCATCTGGGAGCCGGTGCGCGATGTCGTCGGGCAGGTATCCGGCTCTCCTCAGCTTCTTGATGTGTCCCTCTGTGACGGAGGAGACCATCCACCTGCCTCCCGCTCTGGACATGGTTGGAGAAGTTTGAGGTGGGAAATGCGGACTTGGGCGCTGGAGCTTGAGTGTGCGAGAGTGGATGAGCAAGGAGGAAGAAGGCGTGGGTAGAAAAAGGTTAAACATTGTCCCTTTATAAGGGCAGCCGAAACTATGCGCCCCCACTAGCCTGGCAAAACTCGCTTATCCCCCAAGCGCTGTAATCGATGGTGCGGTTGGGTTACCCACGCCCGTATTGATGAGAATCTCATAATAAGGGGGACACGATCTCTATTTTGACAAGACGTGTCAAAAAACTGCCTCGCGTTATGTGCGGGGCTAGTTAAAGCAAACTGTTCGAATAATCACCGGGCCATGGCATAATGTCGTATTGCCAAAACAAGTCAGCAAATTAGATTTGTGGAAATATTATTCTCTCTACGGTGGTATGTGGAAATTATTTTGCAGGGTCGGGCACTATCCTTGTATTCAAATTCTTCTGTGATGTATTCGGAGGAGGAACCCGCCTTGCAATGCCGAAGACAACACTGCGTGCCGGACTCATCATTATTGAAGCCTGGTTCAGGGGCTACTGAGGGAGTCCTAGATTAGGGGGTCTCCGAACAGCCGGACTATATCCTTTGGTCGGACTATTGGACTATGAAGATACAAGATTGAAGACTTCGTCCCGTGTCCGGATGGGACTCTACTTGGCGTGGAAGGCAAGCTAGGCAGTACGGATATGGATATCTCCTCCTTTGTAACCGACCTTGTGTAACCCTAACCCTCTTCGGTGTCTATATAAACCGGAGGGTTTTAGTCCATAGGACAACATACAATCATACCATAGGCTAGCTTCTAGGGTTTAGCCTCTCCGATCTCATGGTAGATCAACTCTTGTAATACTCATATCATCAAGAATAAATCAAGCAGGATGTAGGGTTTTACCTCCATCAAGAGGGCCCGAACCTGGGTAAAACATCGTGTCCCCTGCCTCCTGTTACCATCCGCCTTAGACGCACAGTTCGGGACCCCCTACCCGAGATCCGCCGGTTTTGACACCGACAGCGACCACATAAACTGTTGAGCGGACTCGAGACAGAGACAAGGGCATTGCCAATAGCGGAAGGGTCCCATTTTGTGCAGGTTTCCCATACAAGGAAAGAGATCTTTCTAGGAGGATAGACTCATATAAATGAAATTAGCCAAATTTTACATGACTTAGCTTTTTGGGGTCACTCGGATGGCTGTTGAAGCTGCGGACGACACCAGAGGGCGGCCGATCGACGTCGCCTTCTCCCTTCGAGCCATCCCCATGAAAGAGTCGTCGCGTTGGCTCCAAAACCAGATTTCCACGGCTTGTGCCCCTACCTAGAGCGCTAAAGATGTCGGGGGAAACGACACCGCTATGGGATCACGAGGAATCCCTTTTGCTATGGTGGCGGGCGCGGAGCTGTGGAAAGAGCGGGATTGAGAGATCAACACAGGGGGGTTATCCAGGTTCCGGCCGCAAGTGATGCGTAATACCCTACTCCTGCTGGTTTGTGTTTATCTAGTGTTCTTGGACTAGCTACAAGGTGTGCATGACCTCCTTTTATAGCCAAAGGGGCTGCCATAGTGGCCCACAGGAGGTGCAAAGCTATACAATAGTCGAGTCTATCTCCCGGTACCATAGGACAAACGCATTTAATGCACTGCCGACGTGCCTTTCTTGCTTTATCGGGGACGACAAGGAAGCTCGTCCCAGCTGTCGCCGCCTCGCCTGGCTTCGACGCACGTCCGAACTAACGAGGCGTGTAGCGCCATGCTGGCTGGCTGCTGAGTTGGTGCGGTGGCAAAGTCTTCACGAAGATCTGCATGCCACCACGCAGGTGCTTGCCGAGTCAGCCTAGAGGTTGCACATCGCCACGTACGTGCCTGCCTAGCTGGTGGCCTGGCAGCTGCATGGGAACGATGGTGGAGTCTTGGCAGATGTGGGCCTGGCTGCGTCCCCGCGGATATCTTCGGCAAGAGTCTTGTCGGGGCCCCGACAAGGGTCTTGCCATGGTGTCGTGGTCGTCCCCGGCAAGTGTCTTGCCGGGGGTCTCGTGGGTATCCTTGGCAAAAGGATCTTGGCAAGGATCGTCGTCTTCTGGTTTTCATCTAGTCTTGTGTGCTTCTGGTCTCCACAAAGATCTGCATGCCACCATGGAGGTGCCTCCCGAGCCTTGGTTCAAAAGTGGTTGATGGTGTTGGAACTCTTGGGCTCAAGGGTGGCGGCTCTGCCAGTGTTGGGCAAGTTGCCCCGGCAAGGTTCTTGCCGGGGCTGTGGAGGCCGCCCCAGCAAGGGCCTTGCCCGGGAAGCTCACCTAGCCCTTCTGCTCTTCGTGTTTCTAGCTTGGCATTGATCTGGTTGTCTTGTGGCTTCGCTTCCTTCCTCTGCTCCGCTAGGTGTGGCCGCATGTGCGGCTCCAACTGCCCGTGCACAAGTAAAGGGGTACAAAATAGGACCCCTCCCAGACAAGCATAGCCTAGTGGTGGGAAGGGGTTGATGCCTTCCCACCCACCCAGGTTCAAGGCATGGTACTTGCAATTTGGGTTTGTTGCACCAATTATACTGTAGGGGGTTCCCTTACAGTCTTTCTGTCAAAAAAATAGGACCCCTCCTTTTGTGCACCGACAGGTTGCCTCCCAACAAGCATTATAGTTTTACGCCCTTAGCTAGGCATAAAGCAAGGATCTAAGTATTGTCATGTTTGTTTTGAGATCCATAGGATGCTCTCATGATTGATTCATATGGTGGCCTAAATCTTGTTCTAGGGAAGTGTTCCATACCCTTCCTCAAAGGAAATTGGAACTTAATATTGCCTTCTTTCATATCAATCACGACATCGATAGTGCGTAAAAACATTCTACCAAGAATAATTAGGCAAGACGGATTGCAATCAATATTAAGAACAATAAAATCTATGGGCACATAATTCCTATTTGCAAGAATAAGAACATCATTAATTCTTCCCATAGGCTTTTTAATAGTAGAATCCGCAAAGTGCAAATTCAAAGAACACGATTCAATATCGGTTCAATATCGGTAAGACCAAGAACATCACATAAAGATTTCGGAATTGTAGAAACACTAGCACCCAAGTCACACAAAGAAAAACACACATAATTTTTAATCGACTTTGATAGTAGGTTCCCACTCATCAATGTAATTTTCTAGGAATTGAAACTTCTAATTCCAATTTTTCTTCAAAAGCTTTCATCATAGCATCAACAATATGTTTAGTAAAAGCTTTATTTTGTTCATAAGCATGGGGTGAATTTATCATGGATTGCAACAAAGAAATACAATCAATCAAAGAGAAACTATCATAATTAAAGGCTTTGTAATCCAAAAGAGTGGGTGCATCACTAGTTAAAGACTTGACCTCTTCAAACCCACTTTTATCAATTATTGCGAGAGATAAAAATCACATCAATGGCATCACTATTTTGCTCAATCAAAGTAGATAAAGGCATATAATTAAAATCAATAGGAGCACTTTTACTAGCAACCAATTTCATAAGAGCATCAACTTTATCACTCAAAGAAGAAATTTCTTCAACCGAATTAACCTTTTTACTAGTAGGAGCTCTTTCTGTATGCCATTGGGAATAATTTTCCATGATATTGTCAAGCAATTTGGTGGCTTCACCCAATGTAATTTCCATAAAAGTACCACCCGTGGCGGAATCTAAAAGATTACGACAAACAAAATTCAACTCCGCATAAATTTTTTGTATGATCATCCAAAGATTTAACCCATGAGTTGGGCAATTCCTTAGCATCATTTTCATCCATTCCCAAGATTGTGCAATATGCTCATGTTCAAGGTGCTTGAAATTCATGATCTGGGTTCTAAGGGAAATAAATTTTGTTGGAGGAAAATACTTAGTGAAAAAAGCATCTTTGCACTTATTCCAAGAATTGATACTATTTCGAGGCATAGAAGAGAACCAAATTTTTGCAGAATCACGCAAAGAGAACGGAAATAATTTCATCTTGACCACATCATTGTCCACATCCTTTTTCTTTTGCATACCGCATAATTCCATGAAGGTATGAAGATGGGATGTGGCATCCTCAATAGGAGTACCAGAAAATTGGTCTTTCATAACAAGATTCAGCAAAACATTATTAATATCACAAGTCTCCGCACTAGTGGCGGGAGGAGAAAGTGGAGTGCCAATAAAATCATTGTTGTTCGTATTTGAGAAATCACATAACTTGGTGTTCTCTTGAGTCATGATGACCACACAACAAGATTGCACTAAAAAACAGATCCGGTAAGAAAACGACGAACGGAAAAAGAGAGGCAAATAAAACGGCAATTTTTTGTGAAGTGAGGGAGAGGAAAACAAGAGGCAAATGGCAAATAATTTAAATTGAAAGGGGACGGGCACTACAAAAAAAGACACATTTGTGACATTTTGGGCTGAACGAAATTTTTTCTATCATACTTATGACACTTCTATGACAATAATTGTGACAAAACCCAATATCATCATAGATGTGGTGGGGTCTTACTTCTATGACAAAAAATCATGACAAAATGGGATTTTCATACTGGGCGGGCTGGAGACGCAGCTGCATGACATTCTTTGGGCCGTCCATGACGGAGAAAACCGTGGCAGAAGCGAGGGCGAGGAAAATATCAGGGTGTTCCCGGTTACGGTGGGTAGTCGGGGCCGAGCGATGCGCGTTTCTCTCGTACACACACGCGCGTGGGTGCGAGGCATTGGGCTCTAACTGAACCCGAGCGAGGCATTGGGCTCTAACTGAACCTAAGCGATTGCACTGCTGTAGCATCGAAAGTATGTCTAGATGGGGGTGATTAGACTACTTGACCAAATAAAATCTATCCTTTTCCCAATTTTAGTCTTTGGCAGATTTTAGCTATCTTAGCACAAGTCAAGCAATCTTAACACAATTCAAGCAAGCATGCAAAGAGTCTATGAGCAGCGGAAAATAAAGCATGCAACTTGCAAGAATGTAAAGGGAAGGGTTTGGAGAATTCAAACGCAATTGGAGACACTGATGTTTTTGTCGTGGTTCCGATAGGTGGTGCTATCATACATCCACGTTGATGGAGACTTCAACCCATGGAGGGTAATGGTTGCGCGAGTCCACGGAGGGCTCCACCCACGAAGGGTCCACGAAGAAGCAACCTTGTCTATCCCATCATGGCCATCGCCCACGAAGGACTTGCCTCACTAGCGGTAGATCTTCACGAAGTAGGCGATCTCCTTGCCCTTACAAACTCCTTGGTTCAACTCCACAATCTTTGTCGGAGGCTCCCAAGTGACACCTAACCAATCTAGGAGACACCACTCTCCAATAAGTAACAAATGGTGTGTTGATGATGAACTCCTTGCTCTTGTGCTTCAAATGATAGTCTCCCCAACACTCAACTCTCTCTCACAGGATATGGATTTGGTGGAAAGAAGATTTGAGTGGAAAGCAACTTGGGAAGGCTAGAGATCAAGATTCATATGGTAGGAATGGAATATCTTGGCCTCAACACATGAGTAGGTGGTTCTCTCTCAGAAAATGTGTATTGGAAGTGTAGGTATGTTCTGATGGCTCTCTCCACGAATGAAGAGTGGGTGGAGGGGTATATATAGCCTCCACACAAAAACTAACCGTTACACACAATTTACCAATCTCGGTGAGACCGAATTGAAAAACTCGGTCGGACCGATTTAGCAAACCTAGTGACCGTTAGGATTTTCGGTGGGACTGAGATGCAACTCGGTAGGACCGATATGGTTAGGGTTAGGGCATAACGTAATCTCGGTGTGACCGATTACACAAACTCGGTGGGACCGATTTTGGTAATAAGCTAACCAGAGAGTTGGTCAGGTAAACTCGGTGGGACCGATCGCTCATTTCGGTGGGACCAAAATGTTACAAAAGGAAAACAGAGAGTTTACATTGCAATCTCGGTGGGACCGATCGCTCATCTCGGTAGGACCGAAACGTTACGAAGGGAAACAGAGAGATTACAACCCCATCTCGGTGTGACCGAGATCCCTATCGGTGAGACCGATTTGCCTAGGGTTTGTGGCAGTGGCTATGACATTTGAAACTCGGTGGCACCGGATAGAAAGAATCGGTGGGGCTGAGTTTGACTTTGGGTTTAGGTCATATGTGGATGTGGGAAGGTAGTTGAGGGTTTTGGAGCATATCACTAAGCACTATGAAGCAAGAACCTCATTAAACAACACCTCATCCCTCCTTGATAGTATTGGCTTTTCCTATAGACTCAATGTGATCTTGGATCACTAAAATATAAAATGTAGAGTCTTGAGCTTTGAGCTTGAGCCAATCTTTTTGTCCTTAATATTTTGAGGGGTCCACTTTCCTCATCCATGCCATGCCATTCATTGAGCTTTTCCTGAAATATTAATCTTGGAATAGCATTAGCTCAATGAGCTATATGTTGTTAGGAATTACCAAAACCACCTAGGGATAGTTGCACTTTCAATCTCCCCCTTTTTGGTAATTGATGACAACATATAGATCAAAGCTTCGACAAATGATAATAAGAGTGAAAAGCATTGTCGCTTTGAGAAGTATGTGAAAAGCAAGAGCTCCCCCTAAATTTGTGCATAGTTTATGATTTGCTTTGGACTGCAAATGCACAAAGAGTTAGGCTCATGGGTTACTCTTCCATGTCACATACATCTTGGTGGAGCGCTCAAAATGATAATAATTGAATACACGCACTCATCACCAAGCAAAGTGAATGTCATATAGGGATAAATATATAATGTCATCCAACAAGCATTAAGGTAGCATATGATCAAACACACGATCATCCAAGTATCACATAGACAAAAAGTATCTCAAACAAGCAAGGCGAATAAAGTTCAACCACCAAAGCAAGAGAGAATAAAAAGCAACGCTCTCTCTCGAAGCCTATGATCTATACATTTTTCTCCCCCTTTGGCAACAAGTTACCAAAAAGGTCCTAGAAAATGCATAGCACTAAATCGTCTTTCAGGCTTGGTCTTCAGGTGGTGGTGTCCGGATAACTCCAAGAACGAAGGCTTCAGTCGAAGTAGATGGAGCTGATGGAGTAGGTGCTGGAGCTGGTGGCACTGAAGCTGTAGCTGGTGCAGATGAAGTGGCTCTGGTGTCTGGAACAGGCACTACAGCAGACCTCTGAGCTCTAGGCACTCTGGCAAATGCATCAGTGGTTGCCTTGCCCTTCCTCTCCTGCATATCATCCTGAAGTTGCTCCACAACAGACTGGATCTCAGTTACCTTCACATCCAAGTCATAGAACTTTTGCTCCACGATCCTTTCCAGGCTCTCCTGGTTTTGAGTCAGGGTGGCCAGCCCCTTCTAAATCCTCAGAGTGGAGGCAATCAAGTAGCCAAGATGATCTTGCTTGCTCTTCAGAAGATACTGAGATGCTTCTTCAGTAGTTGGCATCCTTGCAGCCTTTTCAGCCTTTGCCTTCTCCTTCTTGGCTTGTGCGTGCACAGAAGATGGTTCATTTTCATCCATCACCACAGTGTTGTCCTCAAATTCTGGGTAGATAGGCATGTGCTCCTTATCCAGCAGAAATGTACCAGTGCCCATCTTGGAGTTGATCATCTCCTGGATCTGTGGGCATACCCACAACTCCTCTTCTAATCTGCAGCTGTCCTCTTGATAGTTTCAACTATAAGGCTCATGACTTTGAACTTCTGTCGGACATCAAAGATGTGAAGCAAGTTAATTGCATGGCCTCTGATCATCTTGTGATCACCTGACTTGGGCAGAAGAGTGTGCCTGAGGATCCAATTTATAGTTGGCAAGCCTGGCAGGAGGTAATGTACCAATGCCCATCTGGGATCTCCTTGTACATGTGTGCCATGGTGTTGTGATCCTTCTTCTTGTTGGCATAGACATCCAAGTCATCTTCACTCTCTTTTGGAGCATTGATCAACTTTGCCCATTCAGCAACCGTGGACTGGTACCTAGTACCTTCAGACATCCAGACAATCCTTCCATCTGGGTAGAAGTGAGCTGTGGAGTAGAACTGCATGATAAGCTCATCATTCCATTTTGTGAGCTTCTGAGCCACAAACTCATCGACTCCACATGCCTTGAAACTGTCATACACACCTGGATAATGTTCATCATTCTCCCTGATGTACTCCCAGTCGACCCATCTCATGTCACACACTTTGGGCTTCTTGTCAAGCAAGACTGTCTCATAGAAGTCCTGTTGTTCCTTTGTATGGAACATGTAGTCCACAATAGTCCTTCTCCTGGTGGCATATGGATCGGACTCTCTCCATAGCCTCAGACCTGAGTCCTTCCTGATCTTCATGTTCTCAGCTACTGGATGAGCATCATTGTGATATGGAATTTTTTGGCTTCAACTTCCTCAAGACATGTGACTCATCATCTTCTTCTTCCATTTCAGCTTCAGGCACTAGGGCCTTGTTCTTCTCCTCAGCAGGGATGTTCCTGGTGCTCTTCTTTGGTTTTGGCTTTGGAGCTGGAGCTGCAGCCTTTGGAGCAGTCTTAGGCTTAGATGGAACAGCCCCTGCCCTGATGGCATCACCCATAAGCTTCTGAGCTTTGGGTGCTGGTGCAACATCTTCTTCCTCTTCCTCTTCCTCTTCAGAATCTCTCATGATTGAGGATCTCCCAAGCACTCTGGCAGTGGTCTTCTTGACCCTCTCTTTCCTCTTCTTCTCTGCCACAACCTGCTCTTTGAGTGCAGATCCCAAAGTCTCTTGAGTAGATGCTCTGGCCTTAGACATTGGAATTCTCTTGGCAGGAACCTTTTGCTTCATGCCTGGCTTGGTGGCAGATACTGTGCCATATTCCTTCTTCAAGACTTTTCTCTTTGAGGTGGTTTCTTCTTCCTCAGCCACATAGTCCTCATCCACATCCTCTGAAGTTCTTTTCTTGCTGCCCTGGTGGCAGCCTTTGGCAGAGTGCTTGGTGTGCTCCTGCTGCCATCATTTGAGCTGCTAGAGGGACTAGTGCCCTCACCCAAGTGAACCTGCTCCTCTGACTTGTTCTGGCTGTCACTCTGATCAGACATATTGCAAACACTGACAGCTGACCCTATGAATAGATATAGATGAGATAGAGTGGATGAGCATCACAAAATGCAGAGGTTTTTGCAAAAGAATGAGTCAAAGATTTAGTTTTAGTTTTCCACAGAAAGCATTTCGGATCAACCGATTTGTAAACTCGGTGATACCGAAGCAGCTGTTGGAAACTAAACTAGTGAACTCGGTCAGACCGAGTCACAGTTCGGTGGCACCGAGACTGCTAGGGTTTCAGAAAGTCCTAAACTCAGTCACACCGATTTGCAATTCTTGGTCAGACCGAGAATCACATGTGTAATGGCCTCAGCCGAATCGGTGGTACCGAGTTCCACAACTCGGTGGGTCCGAGATGGTTTTGGCGGAAACCTAACCCTAAATTCTCAAATCATCTCTAATCTATGGAGTGTTTTGATTGGATAGAATGATCTCAATCGTGGCAAGATACATGGCGAACACAATGTGCTAGGAATCAGATAGGGATAGCACAGTGATCGAGTTCATACCCTAGTTCAGCAATGAACTCGCTACAGCGGCAACGGCGGGGTTGATTCCCGCTGACGGCGGTGGAGACCAGCGACAGGAGGCGGCTGGCGACGAGGAGGATGATCCGGAGACCCTGGAGGCAGAGCGGGCTAAGGGCGGGTCGAGGAGGTTTGGAAAGTTTTCCAAAATTTGACCCGTGGATATATATAGCCTGACCCTGTCGGTGTGACTGAGTGGAACAACTCGGTGGCACCGAGATTCATAACTGCAAGCAGTTACTGAAACTCGATGTGACCGAAAAGTTCGAATCGGTTGCACCGAGGTTGAAAACCTAGATCGACTTAGTGATCTCGGTATGACCGAAATGGGTGAATCGGTCAGACTGAAACGCACAAAGAAGTTTTGGAAGTTTAAGTCTATGACGAATCGGGGACTCCGAGTGCTCCTCACACAGAGTGGTTCGAATCTGACTTGATCAAATTTTGTGATGCAGCATGAATAGAGTTTGAGACGAGAAAAGCATAGATAGCTAGAGAAGGTTCTTAGGCATTCTTGTCCATCCACTTGGCCAAAAGAAAAGGAAACCAATCAATCAAAACAACAAGTGGATGTCCTCGAATGAGTAAATTATGCAACCAACATGCTCACACAATAAAATGGCAAATGAAATATGTGGCAAAGCATGCACAAACAATTCTAGCATCTATCAAGCAATTGGCGATGACTAGGTCATCTATATATGAGTATATTGACTTAGGAGTCAAATGAGAACATTTGATCATAGGTCATACTCATCGTTTAAGCACAAGTGGGGTTACCACTTTTACATAAAGCGTTGTTGTGTTCACACCATTAGAGTTGCTTTAACTCAATTGTTAGAGTAAAGCTCCCCCTAGATGTGAGATCCCCCCTAAGAGGGATGAACTAACCTTGGGTTTTGTCGATGATGACTTCATGTAGGTGTTGAAGATGTGGATGCTCTATGTTGATGTAGATCATTTGGAGCTATCCTTTGGAGTGAGTTGCACTTTCAATACCTACACGGGTTAGTCCCACAAGGAACAAACAAGGATATCCATAGACATAGAGTGATGCACACACAAGATGATGTCTATGAAAGCTTTAGGTTACCTTGTCCCTTGTCTTACCAACAAGAGGGTTTGTGACTCCTTGAACTAGTGCAAGATGTGGAAGTTGATTGCACTTGTTCTTGCCAAAATGATAAGAGTGAAGTATGTTGGCGGAGTCACCCTCAAGAACTCTCTAGTTCTTCTTCTTCGGGATCCACACCATCTTGATGGGAATCCTCGGAGTTGTAGTTGTACTTGATGAAGTGGAACTTGATGTAGTCTTGGGAACCCACTTGACCAAGGCCTTAGGAGCTTCTTCAAATGCATCAATTTCCTCTTGAAGCTTGTCCTTGCCTTTTTGCTTGTGGTCTTGTGGTGGAAGATCATCTTGAGCTTGTGTCCCTTTGGAAGAAGTAGGATCATACTTCTCTTGTTGAGGAACAAACTTCGTCTTGGGGTATTGATCTTCTTCCCACTCAACTCCATTGGCATTGAACTTTCGTTCAAAACCAATACCTTGATTCTTCCGGTGCCTTCCTTGCTTGCGTACAATTTCCTCGAATTGCTTACTCCCGGCAAGGCTCTTGTAAACACCTTTCTCTATAATTCCCTTCAATAAGCTATTTTCTTGCTCAAGTGTAACTTGGCTAAGAGAATCATTAGTGGAATCAAGAGAACTAATAGAAGTAACAACATTGGATTTAGCATGATCATTGTTACTACTAGAAGAAGAATCTTTCTTGTTCTTGTTACTAGACTTGACTTGAGGCATGTAGGTGGATAAGAGTAAACGCTTGGCAATGTAAGAAGAACTTTTCTTGCGAAGATCATCATTGATTGCCTTTAAGAACTCATGCTCTTGCTCAAGGTTGAGCTTTTCAAAACGTAATTTCTCATGAGTCCTTAAAAGTTCTTGATGATCTCCTAAGATAGTTTCATGAGCTAACTTAAGAGTGTTTAGTTCTTTAGTTAGAGACTCAATCTTCTGCTTATCATTGTCATTCGTTTCACCATAGTATTCATCACTATAGTTGTCAACAAGTAACTCATCATCACCTAACAAGTCATGTTCATCACTATTGGAATCAACATACTCGGGGTGTGATGCCTTTGGACCTTTGGCCATGAAGCATCTTCCAATTCCTTGATTTGGTGAATCGAATATGCCGTAGGAGTTGGTTGACACAAGTGCTAGTCCGGCAACACCTTCATCTTGAGTATATTCGGAGTTGGAGTGATAGCTTCTCTCGGAGTCATTGTCGGAGTCGGAGCCGGATACCCATTCACCAACATGAGCTTGATGTCTTTGTTTTGTGTAGCTCCTTGATGACTTGTCCTTCCTCTCCAAATCCTTGCTTCTCCGAGAGGGTCTTCTTTCGTATCGATCATCCCTACTCCTTCTCTCCCTTGATGGTGATTCTTCTCTTCTACTTCTTCTTTTGGGAGAATCTTCTCTTCTCTTGTGGGGAGCCGTACACTCATTGGAGTAGTGTCCGGGTCTTCCACAATTGTAGCAGTTTTGCTCTCGACTAGAAGATCTTTTGTCATTGTAGGACCTTGACTTGGAACTTCTCTCTTTGCTTCTATTCTTGTATAATTTGTTGAAGTTCTTCACCATTAAGCTCAATTCTTCATTAAAGGTTTGTTTCTCACTTGATGATGTGGGGGCTTCACATGAGGCTTTGTAAGCACCACTTGACTTGTTATGGAGCTCCTCCTTATCCTTGAGTGACATCTCATGAGCAACAATTCTTCCAATGACTTCCGTTGGCTTGAGATCTTTGTAATTTGGCATCATTTGGATCAATGTGCATATGGTATCGTATTTTCCATCAAAGGATCTTAGGATCTTCTTGATGATGAATTTGTCGTTCATCTCTTCACTTCCTAAGCCGGCAATCTCATTTGTGATAAGAGCAAGCCTATAGTACATTTCGGCGACACCTTCACCATCCTTCATTTTGAACTTGTCAAGTTGACTTTGAAGCACATCCAACTTGGATTCCTTGACGGAGTCAGTACCTTCATGCATGTCAATCAAAGTATCCCAAATTTCCTTTGCATTCTCAAGACGGCTGATTTTGTTGAATTCTTCGGGGCACAATCCGTTGAAGAGGATATCACAAGCTTGAGCACTGTATTGTAGCATCTTCAACTCGTCCGCGGTAGCTTCACGATTCGGTTCTCTCCCATCCAAGAATTCACCTTGCAATCCAACACACACAATAGCCCAAACGGCGGGGTTATGTCCAAGAATATGCATTTTCATCTTATGCTTCCAACTAGCAAAATTAGTACCATCAAAGTAAGGACCTCTACGGTGATAATTTCCCTCGCTAGACGCCATACTCTCCTAGGTTTTGAAACCAAGCCTATGACCACCAAAAGCTATGGAAATCAAAGCAAATGGATACCAAAGCTCTGATACCACTTGTAGGATCGAAAGTATGTCTAGAGGGGTGGTGATTAGACTACTTGACCAAATAAAATCTATCCTTTTCCAAATTTTAGTATTTGGCAGATTTTAGCTATCTTAGCACAAGTCAAGCAATCTTAACACAATTCAATCAAGCATGCAAAGAGTCTATGAGCAGCGGAAAATAAAGCATGCAACTTGCAAGTATGTAAAGGGAAGGGTTTGGAGAATTCAAACGCAATTGGAGACACGGATGTTTTTGTCGTGGTTCCGATAGGTGGTGCTATCGTACATCCACATTGATGGAGACTTCAACCCACGGAGGGTAACGGTTACGCGAGTCCATGGAGGGCTCCACCCATGAAGGGTCCACGAAGAAGCAACCTTGTCTATCCCATCATGGCCATCGCCCATGAAGGACTTGCCTCACTAGCGGTAGATCTTCACGAAGTAGGCAATCTCCTTGCCCTTACAAACTCCTTGGTTCAACTCCACAACCTTTGTCGGAGGCTCCCAAGTGACACCTAGCCAATCTAGGAGACACCACTCTCCAAGAAGTAACAAATGGTGTGTTGATGATGAACTCCTTGCTCTTGTGCTTCAAATGATAGTCTCCCCAACACTCAACTCTCTCTCATGGGATATGGATTTGGTGGAAAGAAGATTTGAGTGGAAAGCAACTTGGGAAGGCTAGAGATCAAGATTCATATGGTAGGAATGGAATATCTTGGCCTCAACACATTAGTAGGTGGTTCTCTCTCAGAAAATGTGTATTGGAAGTGTAGGTATGTTCTGATGGCTCTCTCCACGAATGAAGAGTGGGTGGAGGGGTATATATAGCCTCCACACAAAAACTAACCGTTACACACAATTTACCAATCTCGGTGAGACCGAATTGAAAAACTCAGTCGGACCGATTTAGCAAACCTAGTGACCGTTAGGATTTTTGGTGGGACTGAGATGCAACTCTGTAGAACCGATATGGTTAGGGTTAGGGCATAACGTAATCTCGGTGTGACCGATTACACAAACTCGGTGGGACCGATTTTGGTAATAAGCTAACCAGAGAGTTGGTAAGGTAAACTCGGTGGGACCGATCGCTCATTTCAGTGGGACCGAAATGTTACAAAAGGAAAACAGAGAGTTTACATTGCAATCTCGGTGGGACCGATCGCTCATCTTGGTAGGACCGAAATGTTACGAAGGGAAACAGATAGATTACAACCCCATCTCGGTGTGACCGAGATCCCTATCGGTGAGACCGATTTGCCTAGGGTTTGTGGCAGTGACTATGACATTTGAAACTCGGTGGCGCCGGATAGAGAGAATCGGTGGGGCCGAGTTTGACTTTGGGTTTAGGTCATATGTGGATGTGGGAAGGTAGTTGAGGGTTTTGGAGCATATCACTAAGCACTATGAAGCAAGAACCTCATTAAACAACACCTCATCCCTCCTTGATAGTATTGGCTTTTCCTATAGACTCGATGTGATCTTGGATCACTAAAATATAAAATGTAGAGTCTTGAGCTTTGAGCTTGAGCCAATCTTTTTGTCCTTAATATTTTGAGGGGTCCACTTTCCTCATCCATGCCATGCCATTCATTGAGCTTTTCCTGAAATATTAATCTTGGAATAGCATTAGCTCAATGAGCTATATGTTGTTAGGAATTACCAAAAACACCTAGGGATAGTTGCACTTTCAACTGCAGGCTACGCGTTACTAAACTCGAGAGATCGATCGATGGCTGTTAACTGAACCAGATCGAGCGATTCCTTCGCTACTGCTGCTAACTGAAGTCGGTCGATGTTGCCTCTGGATGAACAGTGCGCGTTGCTGGGGGGTTTGGATGAACAGTTCCCGGTGGGGGTGGATGAACATGACCCTGTGGTGTTACCTCTGGATGAACAGTGAGTGTTGCTGGGGGGTTTGGATGAACAGTTCCCGGTGGGGGTGGATGAACAGGACCCCGTGGTGTTGCCTCTGGATGAACAGGACCCAGATCTATCGAGCCGTTTGGGGCTAGATGAACAGGACCCCGTGGTGGGCTAGATGAACAGGACCACCCCGTGGAGGGCAGGATGAAAAGTAGATGGTGGAGCGCTAGATGAATAGTAGCCCATGGAGGGGTGGTTGAACAGGAGCCCGTGGAGAGGGCTGGTAGAACAGTAGCCGGTGGAGTAGCGCGCGGTGGAGGCTGGATGAACAGGAGCCCGTGGATGAACAGTCGTAGGTGGAGGTTGGAGGAGGTCAATGGTGGATGAACAGTAGCCCATGGAGGCTGGAGGGGGTCGACGGTGAGATGAACAGTATCCTGTGGAGTCCTGTTTTGTGGTACGCCACACCCCTCCCGATGAACAGGACCCCCGTTTCGACCATAGCGCTCCAACACAAGTCCGTTTCCTCCGTTCTGCGGTATGCCACACCACTCTCGATCAACAAGACCCCTGTTATGACCGTAGGAGGTCCGTTTCCTCCGTTTTGCGGTACGCCAGACCCCTCCTGATGAACAGGATCCCATTTCGAATGTGGCTGGTCGAACACAAGGTCGTTTCCTCCGTTCTGCGATACGCGAGGCCTCGTTTCCATCGGCTATTCCATCCAAGCCAGTTGGCTCCCACGCGTTCCGTTGCCTCCCGATGAACACGACGCATTCCGTTGCCTCCCCATGAACACGACGACGGTGCAGTTTCTCCATTCCGACCCAACCATGTACACGAGCCCTGGCCGTACGTACGCGCGAGTAGGCGTTCGAGACCCCGCCTGTATGTACGTACGTGGCCGTATTTACTTTCTTGCACCCTGGCCGCTGTACGTACGTGTACATGCTACGTGCGCGGCTCTACTACGACACATGCGCGCCTCTACACCGACCAGTATGTACGTACACGTTCGCGACCAGAATGACAATGCTACGTACACTTCGACTAGGTGGGTCCCGACTGTCAGGCACTTCCTTTCATGCGAAGATGTAGCTGGTGGGTCCCAGTAGTCAGGGGGCGAATCATTTTTTTTGCCTAGACGCACTTCCTTGCATGTGAAGATGTAGCTGGTGGGTCCCAGCAGTCAGGGGGAAACATTTTTTTTCACAAAATACGGTAGCCCGTCCAGTGGGTCCCCGCTGTCAGGTGGAGGAATAATTATTTTACGCGTAATAAGGATGCACTTCCTTGTTGCGGCCGTGGACCCAACTGTCAGCCTCTCCATGTACAGTACACTTCCGATGGAAGTCGTTCCTTGACCACGTTGACCACGCCGCGCCGAGAGCACCCGGGCGGTGGACGACGACGAGGCCTAGGAAGGGGACGACATGGAGCCGAGGAAGACACGACAGTGGAAGCCCGCGCTGAGAGGAGTACGAGGGTTCACTGGCTCGGCTGCGGTGTGAGGATGCCGTCACCGCAGGGCCTGGCCAGTGGTGGGAATAGTAGGGGGCGGTGAGTCCTCTGCGGCGGCACAGCCGGCCACAGGAGGCAGGAGCATGCGGCACAATCGGCGCTGCTTTGGACGGCTGGAGCAAGAAGAACAGAGGTTGAAGAAGCACTACGGCCGTTGGATGGACATCGTACGGTCACTGGAGCTAGAATCATTCATATTGACTAAGTTGACAAAGCACTCTGTCCCCGTCAACTTAGTAGGCCCACAAGTCAGCCACCCACCAAGGTGGGTCCCAACTAGTAGGGGGGTATTCATTTTTTGTGTGCAATAAGGCAGCACTTCCGGTGGGCCCGAGCTGACAGCGAGGGGGACATTTTTTTCATGAAATACGGTGGCCCGTACAGTGGGTCCCAACAGTCAGGGGGGAAACATTTTTTTCGCCAAATACGGTGACCTGTTCGATGGGTCCCTGCTGTCAGGTGGAGGAATAATTATTTTCCGCGTAATAAGGAGGCACTTCCTTGCGGCTGCCGTGGACCTAGCTGGCGGCCTCTCCACGTACAGTACTCTTCCGATGGAAGCCATTCCTTGACCACGTTGACCACGCCGCGCCGAGAGCACCAGGGCAGTGGACGACGGCGAGGACTAGGAAGGGGACGACACGGAGCCAGGGAAGACGCGGCAGTGGATGCCCACGCGTAGAGGAGTATGAGGGTTCACTGGTTCGCTGCGGTGTGAGGCTACCGTCGCCGCAGAATAACAGGGGGTGTGCGTGAGTAGAGGGATGGCCTGGCCAGTGGTGGGAGTAGTAGGGGGCGATGAGGCCTCCTCCGCGTCGCAGCAGGCCACGGGAGGCAGGAGCACAAGGCACGACCGGCGCTGGTTTGGGCGGCTGGAGCAAGAAGACCGGAGGTTGAAGAAGCACTACGGCCGTTGGATGGACATCGTACGGTCACTGGAGCTAGAATCATGCATATTGACTAAGTTGACAAAGCCCTCCGTCCCCGTCAACTTAGTAGGCCCACAAGTCAGCCTCCGACTATACTGGGTCCCAGCTAGCAGGGGAGTATTCATTTTTTTCTGCGCAATAAGGACGCACTTCCTTGCGTGCGACGATATAGCTGGTGGGTCCGAGCTGTCAGCGACGGTAACGTTTTTTCGTGAAATGCAGAGGCCCTTTCAGTGGGTCCCAGATGTCAAGTGGAGGAATCATTATTTTGCGCGTAATAAGGAGGCATTTCCTTGCGTGCGGCCGTGGACCCAGCTGTCAGCCTTTCCACGTATAGTCCACTTCAGATGCATGTCGGTCATTGACCATGTTGACAAGGCCACGCCGAGAGCACCAGGGCGGTGGACGACGGTGAGGCCTAGGAAGGGAATGACATGGAGGCAGGGAAGACTCGGTAGTTGTTTCCCACGCAGAGGGGAGTACGACTGTACGAGGGTTTACTGGTTCGTTTGCCGTCGCCGAAGAATAACAACAGGTGTAGGTGAGTAGAGGGATGGCTAGGCCAGCGATGGGAGTACAGTGGGGCAGTGAGGCATGCACGGCAGCACAACCGGCCGCGGGGAGGAGGGAGCAGGCAGTCCCGCCGGCACTTGTTAGAGCGGCTGGAGCAGGAAGAGCAAAGATTGAAGAAGCACGGCGGCCGTTGGATGGACATCCAACAGTCACTGCTTGTGCGTCAACCATTTTTTTGGAAAGCCTCAAATCTGTGGAAAACAGCATACATCCCGTCTGCCATTATTTCTAATAATTTACAGCCCATTTGCTAATTCTCAAGGTTTTTTTTGGAGCCCATATTCTTTTTGTTAGCATTACAGCCCATATTGTGGCCACGGTTAAAAAATTATACGAAATTTTGCATATTTTTGTACGGTCCGAACTGTTTTTAATCCTGAAATTTCGAGTCACATTCAAACTGATTTTAAAAATAAATGTATATCAATATAAAATCCAACAAATTGTCCAGGCATAAAAATTAATGCAATTTAAAAATCTCGAAATGAAAAAAAAAGAAATTTGAAACTAATTACCAGTTTGATGTTTTAAAAATGTACATCCCATTTCTCATTACTGATAGGCCATTTTCTCGTCCAGTCGAATGAAGCTCTCCTCATCTTGAAAGATTTGCAGCCCAACAGGCCTGACAAAGCGACTTACTTGGCAAATCACAAAAAAACTAGGCTAGCCATTTTCAGAAAGAAAAAAAACTACTGGGCTGGTCTGTGGTAAACATAAAAGAGAAGGCTGTCTAGACAGGCTAGAGTGCCCCGCACAGCCCAGTTGACACCCTGCTTCCATCTCAAAAACAAATTAGATAAATGCCACTCCAGTTATGGCGATTCATAAAAATGCCACTCCAATTTCCAAACTTTGAAAAATGCCACTGCAATTTTTGCAAACTTTGGAAAACGCCACTGCAATTTGCAAACTTTGAAAAATGCCACTCCAGACTTCGAAAAATGTCATTAGAAATGGCATTTTTCAAAGTTTGGAAATTGCAATGGCATTTCTTAGAAACACCAGATTTGGAGTGGCATTTATCAAATTAACCTAAACAAAAATAACTGGGTGAGCTGCTGGGTCCCTGGTGTCAGCCGCTCATTGTGCAATTCTCTCGTTTATTGACTATGTTGACAATGGCATGGGACCCAGATGTCAGAAATCCATTATGAGGAGCCATTTTTTATTGGCTTGAAATAAGGAGGCACTTGCTTGCATACTGCCATGACCTTGGTGGGTCCCTGCTGTCATCCTCTCCACGTACAATCATCTCCTGATTGTGTACACGTCAACTTGATAGGCCCACAAGTCAACCTCTAAACCCGTGGAGGACAAATACAACCCATTTAAAAAAAATAACAGCCCATTCCATACGTTCAAATGGAAAGTTCAACATTCAGAGCAAAGTAACAGGTCAGATCCACATATAGAGTACTGAACTTCCATGTTGACAACCATCATAGCCAAGTTAACTATCTACTCCCACTAATACTCTAGTAGCATACAAGTACTAACTTACTCTTAGCTAACTAGACGATGCCAGCCACCATTTGCGGTACACGCTAAACGCCGGCACCGGCGTCCTCTGCCTCGCCTCGGACTTGCCAGAGGTGTGATAGGGCGCATTGATCGTGCGCGTTGGCCCTTTCCATGCCGGCGTGGTCCACCGAAGCTTCGGCTTCTAAGCGGGAAACCCACTTGACGAGCTGGTAGTAAAAATCAGCGTCGCGAACGCGTGTGTGCCCGACAGCCTCCGGGGCTATTTGTCAGGCGCCGGCCTCCACGTAGTCGGCCCAGTTTCGGGCGCTCTGCTCGCGACTCAGAGAGTCGGTGCGCTGCTGCTCCATGTCCCACTGGCGGTGCAAATCGGCGATACGCTGCTCCTTAGACAAGCGGTCGTGCTCCAACAACTCCTGCTCCTCCGCCAGGCGGTCGTGCTCCAACAAGTCCTCGATCTCCGCATTGCCATCTAAAGACCGATAGAATTCTTCCTCCCTCCGTCTACCTTCCGGTGAAAAACTAAACACTAGTTCCGGCGGTGACCGCCTCCGGCCTCGCCTATTGCGGACGGGTGGGGGCATGGCGGACATGGCGAGAGCGAGGATAAGTGGCGAGCGACGTCGGGCCGATGGGGGCTTATGAGGATAGGGCGAGTTGGGTCACGGTGCCACCATAGAAGGCCGGGAAACAATACTTATAGGCGGCAGGTAGCGCGACGGTCATCGAAATTCAATGCATGATTAAGCAGGCATGGCTTAGTGCGCCAGCTTGCCGTGGAAAACTAGAGAAACTGAAATTCTGACTGTGCCATCCCGTCCCATCATTGCTGGGTTGCACGCTGGCATGACGGTCAAACGAGTGCACTCGAATCATCTCCCTCCTTGTCAATAATGATTCCACGGATTTAAAAGGCCCGCAACAATTAAAACACATCTTTTTTCGCATCAGTTAGGTGCCTTAATTACGGCCGGTTGCATGCAGGCACTCAAAATCGCTCGCATCCAGTACGCGGAGCAGCATGCAACGAGTCACAACCGAGGGCATTAGTTGATGAACTTTAGCTGGGAGATAAGGCATTTGCGAATGTTTTCGCTGGCAGTTTCTTTAGATTCGCATGGCATTTTCTTCAGAGCAGCTTGTCAGTTTCTTCAGAGGTAGACATTTTTATTCAAAAAACTGCCACTTCGGATCTTGCGTCGCTACTAAACTGCCAGGAGCGCATTAGTTGGCTAGCTAGTGATCGATCAGTAACTTGTAAACACTGAGCGAACAGATATAATGAATTGTTAATGCATCTTAATGATTCACAGATCATATACAAATATGTAGCTCCAAAAGCAAAGATCAACCATAACTAAAACCAACTAGTATGATTCCCATACATAAGATCAACATGTTAATGCATCTCAATGATTCACATATCATATACAAATATGTAGCTCCAAAAGCAAAGATCTAGAAAAAACATATGTTCTTCCTACTAACATGGATGCTTCTCTTGGCCAACATTCAGTACAGACTGAAAGACAAATTTGTTTGTGAAGTCTACAATTCCTCTTGCAAACGTAAGTGGTTTCACCAATAGCTGGAACCATGAGAATTAACCAGACATGATGGAGGAACATACACTGCAATATGATTTGGTCTTCTCTCGATCACACGGCGAGACTATTTTCGGAATACAAACTTTAACTTAGGCAAAATGATGCCCATTGTATAATCAGACCAAAGCTATGAAGCACCTAGTGTTGGCCAATAAATAGTATAATACTAATTTTCTGCAGTCCATGAAGTGACTATCCAAGCTTTATGTGTCTATTTTCAAATGGCACTGCATGCAGTGACTATACTGTTCTCTTGTGCAGTTCAACCAAAATTGCGGTCACTTTGTGTGTTTGCCAAATAGCAACGGGCAGACATCTCTGTCTGCACAAATATCAAGGAGCTAGTAAACATATACCCCACCTTGTATTTTCGGTTTGAACATGTCTCTTCCGCTTAGCATCTGTCATGTTTTGCACTGGACAATTTGATACAGTCATGTTTTGCCCTGGACAATTTCATATTGAATTGATTTGCTTGTTCAGAGCAGAAATATAGCGTCTATTCTTCATCAGACCAAGGATATCCATGTTTGCAGTGATGGAAGAGGTGAAATTGATACAACCGAAATTGAGCATCAAATCATTGAATCCTGTCATGCACCTCCAACGTAGGTCCACCCTGCCAATAAGTTCACATGCAAACCACTAGTATTACTATCTAATGACAGTACAAAAAGAGTAGCAAGATAGTAGCAAACCATGTACCTTCTTAATGAACAGCTCATAGTGCTATAAAGGTTTGGAAGAAAACATGCTCCTAATGTCGAACCAGTTGGACTTTTTGTGCAATTCCACTAAAATTGAGCATCCCTGTTTGCATAGATATTGAAAGTGTGATTACTATAAAAGTGGCACTAGTTGAAGCATAGACTCACGAATATAAGCATTCCAATTTCTTAATGGGAAAAGGTAGCAAGACTGTTTCTAACCACCTGTTTGAAGGAATAAATAAGGCAATAGTGGCTGATGTCAGAAAGGCATATATAGTTCTTTCTGAAATAATGATCGATTCTTGACCTTTCCTCTTCTTTTAAGCATATTTTGTGCAGTTCAACTAAAATAAAATGTCGTCACCGCCTTGACAATTCAGTGACATTGTACAAAAGGAAATGACTTAACATTACATCATGATGTCAGGTATGTAGTCGACAGGCATTAGAGACAAACTTGCAGACATCCTCCGATAACATAATGAACATTAATTTTAACAAAGGTGTGACTAGCTTTACCGGGATAATTTGAGTGAACTCTACACCCTCTATTCCTTAATATAAGACGTTTTCGCGGTTCAGTTTAAAGTACCCAAACGTCTAGTATTAAGAAAAACGGGTAGTAGTTTTCTTGAGCACATATCTGGGAAAGCTTTCCACACTTTATTTATGTCCATACGCTGATGTAACACCATTCAAAATTTCGAATACTACAAATATACACTAATCCTGTGGCTAGTGCAACAGTAGAGTAGTTATTTTATTACAGGGTACAGTACAATGGTTTTACTGAACAAATTTCAACAAACTCTGGCACTGGAAGATTTCTATAAGAATTAACAATACAAAATGTAAAGGTAACACATTTCAACATTGGTATACTAGTTGTGCATGAGCATTAAACCAAATACAAAAGTCTGAAGGTAACTAGCGTTATTAACTAATGACAGTATAAAAAATTGCAAACCATGTACCTCCAAGGTAAATATCATTTCGAACTCGGGGGGGGGGGGGTGAGCTTAAAAATTGCTATCCCAATCTTGATAATCGATCAAACATAAAAACTTGATCGAACTAATCAAGAGAACAGCCGGAGGAGGAGGTGCCCACTCTTGACCTTTCCTCTTGTCTTCATAATTTTTTGTGCAGTTTAACCAAAATAAAATGACATCAGCGCCTTGGAATTTTGGTGAAACTGTACCAAAAAATTAACTTATCTCATGAAAGTGAGGTACGTAATATATAAGCATTAACAGTGCAAAAATCTGAAGGTAGTAACAAGTTTCATCATTGGTATACTGGCTATGCAACAACATTAGAATGCCTTAGCTGAAAAATCTTTAATACATCCACAATCAACAGCTAACCCTGAAATAATCTAGTGACATTAAATGGCATTGCTTAAATTTATCGGTGGCATTAGACTGAGTGCGGCATTAGTTAAATGTGGCATCACTTTAGCAGTAGCATTGCTTGACTTAACTACTGGCGTTATACTAACAGCAAAAAAGTGACAGTAAGAGCATGGGAGGCCCATTCAGACAGTGGGTGCACTAGTACGATGTACCTCCATGGACGCATAGAGTGGTGAGGGAGGTATGGTTTCCCAGAGCAACAAATATCCAGGCAGAATATGTGGATTACGGCCCATTTTTGTTATGTTTAGCCACCTTTTTCCTATGTGAGGACAACAAACCGATCGACCTGGTCATTCTCTATTGCGTTGTCATGCCTTTCTACCATTCTTCAACCAAGAGACACGAGACTCGTTCCTTAGCTACTAATTTTCCCCTTTTTCAACCTAGATGCGGGTTCGATGCCTACTCTCTTGGACAGTACAGTCTCCCTTCCTTTCCTTATTCAACCCAGACATGGATTAGTCTGCATGAAGTATGGTTTCCTTTAATAGTGCAAATCAAGGTTTTCGTCTGTGTGACCAGCAAAGCAGAGGATAGCAAATTGGGAAGATGGTGGTGTGGAAAAAGATCTACATGTAGCGACATGGCAGATGGGGCAATAGAACAAGGGTATGGTTCGAAAAGAGGTAGCATACCCGAGGGTCGGCGAGAAGTGGCTTCGCTCGTGGTCGTCGTCCTCCGCACACACTATGACAATGAGCTTGGGGACGGAGGCCATCCCGCGTGGTCGCTAGGTCTGAGAGGACGGCCTTGTCGTCAGTGCATGACCTCGCTCGCCGACGACGAGTGCGTCAACGCTGCACGTCTTTTTCTTCCCTGGCAGATCTGTGACCACCGGTGAGGAGGGAGAGAGAGGCCGTCTTTTTAGATCTAGAGAGAGGGTGATAGTGTGAGAAGCAAGTGGGAAGCCCTTAGCAAGAATGCTCTAAAGCTCCAACCCATATATCTTTTTTATACTACTAGTACTAGAGGTGATAGTGTTAGAGTAGTTTATATTTTTCTCTACAAACAGCATCAGTTAGTCATGCCTCAAAAATGAATGGCACACCATTAAAAAAATAAAGTCAAGAAATAATACGGCACTTCGGGCCAACACGGCCAGATCGCACTTTGCACGAGAAATTACACACCATGTTTCGTTGACATGTGGTCCTGTTCCAACATGTCAGTGAGATGACGGCGAGTCCTTCTGTACAATTTCCGAAAGGACGTGTAGGCCGGGGCGCCTCTTCATGTACCGTGGCAAACTGGCAACCGTCCACCGACTCTTCGCCTTTCCCTCTTGATTTGGAACTGTTGTCGCATACTCTTCCTCCCTCCTCCATTTGCCTTCACCCTTCCTTCTGCCATTGTTCGATCGTCTTCTCCATGGAGGGAACAAGCCGGAAACGACCCCGTTATTCTTGCCCCAATCTGAAAGATGACATGGTGGGGGAACTCATCGATCGGTGCGACGTCATCACCTCGGCTAGCATGGTAGGTTCGTTCAAGAACATTCTCGACTCAACTAATAACATCATTACAGGGAACCCAAGGGTCCAGGAGTGGTTTGATCTCCCTTATCTTCTTCGCTATAAGCCTATTCGCATGGGCGCGGAACACGGAGGCCTCGCCTTGTGCAAGTTGATGCCGCTTGATAACGATACGTGTGATGTCAAGATGCCATCGCTTCAAGGTAAGGCCTGGGCTGGCGCAAATGGAGATTGGGTTGTTTATATTGGGTACAATTGCGAGTGGGAACTTGTGAATGTGTACACTCGCCAGCGGATTTGTAACACCCTCGATGCGGCTATATCTCCCACGTGTCGAAGCACGACTTAGAGGCATAACCGCATTTAAAGCAATGTCGCAAGTGAGGTAATCTTCACACAACCCATGTAATACATAAGGGAAAAAGATACATAGTTGGCTTACAATCGCCACTTCACACAATTACATGAACAAAGCATTACAACATCCAAATACAATCAAGGTCCGACTATGGAACCAAAATAAAAGAAGAACCCCAAATGCGACAAGGTCCCCGATCGACCCCAACTGGGCTCCACTACTGATCAACTAGAACGAAACAACATAAAGGACACGATCTTCATCGAGCTCCTCCTTGAGCTTGGTTGCGTCACCTGCTCGGTAACATCGGCACCTACAAACTGGTTTTGGAAGTATCTGTGAGTCACGGGGACTCAGCAATCTCACACCCTCGCGATCAAGACTATTTAAGCTTATGGGTAAGGTAAAGGTATGAGGTGGAGCTGCAGCAAGCGACTAGCATATATGTTGGCTAACATACACAAATGAGAGCGAGAAGAGAAGGCAAAGCACGATCGAACAACTATGATCAAGAAGTGATCCTAGAACAACCTACGTCAAGCATAACTCCAACACCGTGTTCCCTTCCCGGACTCCGCCGAGAAGAGACCATCACGGTTACACACGCGGTTGATGTATTTTAATTAAGGTCAACTTCAGGTTTTCTACAACCGTACATTAACAAATTCCCATCTGCCCATAACCGCGGGCACGGCTTTCGAAAGTTCAAATCCCTGCAGGGGTGTCCCAACTTAGCCCATCACAAGCTCTCACGGTCAATGAAGGATATTCCTTCTAGCGCGAAGACCCGATCAGACTCGGAATCCCGGTTACAAGACATTTCGACAATGGTAAAACAAGACCAGCAAAGCCACCCAGATGTGCCGACAAATCCCGATAGGAGCTGCACATATCTCGTTCTCAGGGCACACCGGATGAGCAAGACGTCGGGTGGGCCAGCCCAGAGTTTCCCCTGGTAGCTCCGGACATCGCTCAGTTGGACCAACACTTAGAGAAGCACTGGCCCGGGAGGGTTTAAATAAAGATGACCCTTGAGTCTGCAGAACCCAAGGGAAAAAAGGCTAGGTGGCGAATGGTAAAACCAATGTTGTGCATTGCTGGAGGAGTTTTATTCAAGGCGAACTGTCAAGGGGTTCCCATTATAACCTAACCGCGTAAGGAACGCAAAATCCGGGAACATAACACCGATATGACGGAAACTAGGGCGGCAAGGGTGGAACAAAACACCAGGCATAAGGCCGAGCCTTCCACCCTTTACCAAGTATATAGATGCATTAAATAAATAAGAGATATTGTGATATCCCAACAAAATAACCATGTCCCAAACATGGAACAAGCTTCAATCTTCACCTGCAACTAACAACGCTATAAGAGGGTGCTTAGCAAAGCGGTAACATAGCCAAACAACGGTTGCTAGGACAAGGTGGGTTAGAGGCTTGGTTCAACAATATAGGAGGCATGATAAGCAAGTGGTAGGTATCGCAGCATAGGCATAGCAAAAGAGAGAGCAACTAGCAAGCAAAGATAGAAGTGATTTCGAGGGTATGGTCATCTTGCCTGAAATCCCGCAAGGAAGAAGAATGAGTCCATGAAGAAGACAAACGGATGTAGTCGAACGGGTCCTCACAAACGCGACGTTATCGGAACCAACCCAAAGAAGCAACACCGGAAAGAAGCACACAACATAGTAAACAACCAACACATGAACATGGTATGATATGCGGGATGCGGTATGCGATGCATATGCATGATTTGGAAATGAATGCTTGAAACTAGCTTCAACATGGAAATCCAAGAGTGTCACTGGAAAGGTGAGGTGATTTCGGTTGAAATCGATATAAAGATCACCGGAATCGGATGCACGGTTTGGAAATGGCAAGCAAAACAAATATGGCACCGGTCTGCGATTAACAGCAAGTGACCATCTAAATGCATCAAGATAAATATGCTACAACACTCAAACATAGCAACACAATACATGGCAGGAATCCACTCATGATGCTTGACAAAAGATGAACACTGAGCTACAGCTAAATCACTCATTAACGGGTTCAAACAAGCATGGCAAAAGAGCAAATGATAGCAGGTTTCAGACAGTGAAATTAACACAAGTCTGGAATTTATTATCAGGAAGCATACTTTAGAGCATGAAAACTACATGCTACAGGAACTTAACATGGCAAATCAAGGCATGGCATGAAGCTACTCAAAGCACTTAACAAAAGTCCCTTAGTGACCTTGAGCCAAGAGGGATCAGAAAATGCAATTGCAAGCATGTGAACATGGCAAAAACATAAACAGATCTCAGACTCAGTGAAAAACTGGAGCATGCAAAACAGTTAACGAGTAGGCATGTTTACGAGCTCGGTGCACTCACTACAGAGCATGGCATGACACACTAAGCATACACCCATGAAGAAGATATGGCATAGGAGCTAGACATGGCAAGAACAACAACATAGCATGCACGGATCAATAGCAACATCCTCGGCAAAATCGCTAACAAGTCAACAATCTGCCAGGATTCATGAAATAGCAAAAGTAGAGCTCGATTGACTCAATCTAGGGTGCTCTATAAATGCAAACAAAGACATGGATGGATAGAGCACCACAATTTTAACAAAACATCCTTATTGGTCATCCTCAAAAGAGGCACGCATCACTAGGCAACAACATGAACATATGGCATAACGACAAAATTAGGACAAGGACTTAGTGAAATTCCAAGTCCCTGAAATCAGCATTACCGATTACGCTACTTTGCAAGCTTGTGCTAGTCACCGAAAATATCACAAAAATACATGGCAAGCACCACTGTAAATATGGCATGGCATATAACAAAACACATGTAGAGCTCAGGATCATATCATGCACACATTAATCATGGCAAAAATGACAAAATGCCATTTGCTGAAACATATCTGACAAATTCACCACATAGCCCTCTTCCAACAGCATTTCGGGCATCAAGATGAGCTTAAATGAAAATGATGCAATGAGATGAAATGATGTACTCGTCGAGACGAACATTTTGATATGCTACACGCCCGAAACGGAGCCACGAGTGCAAAGTTATGGCATGATGAATATTGCAAAATAACTAGGGTTCCAGGGATAAAAGTCAACCGCGAGAAGTTTCAGATCCAGATCCACTGTAGCAGCTTGAGGTCGCCGGAGTCAATGGTCGTGGAGGAGGTGGTCGCTGCGGGCGGAGAAGGGCGCGACGGCGGCGCGGATGCTGGGGTGTCGGCGGCGCTCGCCGGCGCCGGAGAAGCACGGTGGCGCGGCGGGATCCCGGCGAGAGGCACGGTGATGGCAACACGGCGGCGCTGGAGAGGTGATGAGCGAGCGGGGTGGTGCCGGCGGGGTCGGGCGACAAGGTCACCGGCGTCGAGGTGCGGTGGCGGTGGCTCGCCGGTGCGGCCACCCGGCGATAGCGAG